>NC_050194.1:1159881-1167381 GCF_008315115.2 Sander lucioperca | reverse complement strand
AAAAAAGATGGAAGGACAAACAGCAAATAACTCCAAACATGATAAAAAGCATCCAATCAGGCTTGAGCTGCTATGTTAGTTGTGCAATATGTAGGCTATTTGGGTTGTGCATTATGTCAGTGCATTGTGTAATTTTGTGCAATACGTACAGGGTTGTTCAATTAAAAACTGCCACTGAAAGGAGGAGTTTATATAGGTACCTGTCCTGTGTATATGAGAGCATGTTTTGTGTTGCATGATAGTATGTGTTGAGAGATGCTTATTTTTTGTATTTTGTGTTGTCGTTGTAAAGCTGCAGAACAGACAGAGTCCAAAACTAATGTCCCTTCGGGGGACAATAAAGTATATCTTATCTTATCTGTATCTGTCCTTTCAACCCGTTCTCATTCCAAACTCGTAAAATACGGACGTTTGGACAGTGGCTGTCAGCGTCTGAATCGACGAAAATGGCGTCTTTCAGTGTGTTTGTAGAAGGTACCGGGGAGAGCAGCAGCTACACTGGGTTTAAAGGGTAGTATGTAAGGATGAAATTCCGCATAAGGAGGTTGGTCGCGGGGGTGGATGGGTCAAACACAGGACTTTCACCCAGGAAACTGGGGATTGTGTCCCGCATGTCAAGTTTCCTAAAGTCGCTTTCTTCTTTTCTGTCCCGTTCTTCCCATGTGTCATGGAAACGTAAGCCCACCCACGACCTTTTCCTTAACTTAAGGGGCCGTGCTGATTTCACGGAATTCTGTGAGATCAAGTTGGCCACCCAGGAGACCGGGGATCGTGTCCCACGTGGCACATTTCCTAAAGTCGCTTCCTTCTAACCGTCCCGTTATTCCCGCGAGTCACGGAAACGTAAGCCCGCCCACGACCTTTTCCTTAACATAACTGCGTCAAAAGTGACGCCAATAGTCCCGACCAAGCACGTTTAGATAAAGCGCGTTATATGACGCTAAAGGAGACTTTCACGCCAATAACAACGACAAAGGCACCTGACCAAGCGTCCGTATTTTACGAGATGGGAGTGAGAACCTATTGGTCCTTTCCTGCTGGATGGCTGCGTTCCCATATGAATGAATGTTGTTCATGGCTCCTTTAGTTCATCCTTCCTGTCTTCCTGTTTTGAAGCTGTTGAGATTTTGTCAGGATTTCTCCTCCCGTAGTAAATGTTTGATGCTGTTTTCCCGGCTAATCTACTGCACAGACAAAGTGTTTAAGAGCTAAACATTGATGAGATAACTACGAGTAGTGAGACGGAAACTAAGCTACAGGAAGTTGTTTTCTGAGGCTACATCTCCACCGCTACGTTTTGGTTTTCCAACAGTGTTTCTGGAACTAATCTCCGTTTAAACTAACACGCCCAAACCAAAGGGAACAGGAACAGAGAACGAAAGAGGGGGAAACGCCAGAGGAGGGGAATGAGAGGGGGAAACACCAGAGCAGGGGCAATGATATGAGAGGGGGAAATGAGAGAGCAGGGGGAATGAGAGGGGGAAACACCAGCGCAGGGGGAATGAGAGGGGGGAAACACCAGAGCAGGGGGAATGATATGAGAGGGGGAAATGAGAGAGCAGGGAGAATGAGAGGGGGAAACACCAGAGCAGGGGGAACGAGAGGGGGGGGAACGCCAGAGCAGGGAGAATGAGAGGGGGGGAAACACCAGAGCAGTGGGAATGATATGAGAGGGGGAAATGAGAGAGCAGGGAGAATGAGAGGGGGAAACACCAGAGCAGGGGGAATGAGAGGGGGGGGAACGCCAGAGCAGGGAGAATGAGAGGGGGAAACGCCAGAGGAGGGGAAATGAGAGGGGGCAACGCCAGAGCATGGGGAATGAGAGGGGGGTAACGCCAGAGCAGGGGGAATGAGAGGGGGAAACATAGCAGAAGATATTTCTTTTTAACCAAAACGTAGCAGTGTAAATGTAGCCTAAATGTATTTACTTGCTCTTGAACGTTAGCTAAGGTAAACCAGGTGATTATGGGATGTTTACGTTTTATGTTGCTTTACATTGTTTGATAAATGAAGATATTTGTTGATGCTAAACAGAAAAATAGAGGTTGGGTGAATTCTAAAAGGACTTCAGCTACGTTTTGGGAGTTTTGTGAGGCTAACACTCCCGAAACAGAGCTTCAAAGTGACTGTGTCCCAACCAACGTGTCCCAACCAACGTGTCCCAAATAAAGTTTCCCAACCAACGTGTCCCAACCAACGTGTCCCAACCAAAGTGTCCCAAATAAAGTGTCCCAACCAACGTGTCCCAACCAACGTGTCCCAACCAAAGTGTCCCAAATAAAGTGTCCCAACCAACGTGTCCCAACCAACGTGTCCCAACCAAAGTGTCCCCAATAAGGTGTCCCAACCAAGTGCGTTCAAAGCAATCCCTACAGGATTTCACAAACTTTTTTTAGATTGTTTGTGGCCCAAATCTTTTGTAACAAAGTGTGATGCACTGTTGCAATGCATAATCTTATCTGACAGGCTTTCTGCAACAGAACAGACTGCTGTCACATATGCAGGGTTCAACATTAAGGGTTACCCGATTGCCCCGGGGCAAGTCAAACGCCACGTCAGGTAAGTAAATATAACAACCCACTAGCCGGGTATCACAAATGACGTTCGGTCAGGAACAGTCTCGTCATAGATTTAACCATTTATTGCAACCAATGGAAATACAGTTATGCTTTGCGCCAGGGATGCACTGAATCCAGGATTCGGATTCGGCTGAATATTGGGCTTTTTGACGGGGTTGGGATTCTGCCGAAACTTAGAATTTTTTCCCAGCGAACCGAACCCTACGCTTGCAGTACACGCGCTACGCTGGTCGCCGTAATGACGGCGCTGTTGATTACAGGAAGGTGTTTACGTAGGTGGAGCGTTCAATGCAGCAGGCTGTGAGAAAGTGAAGATGGAACTGGTGAGCAGAAAAAGTGTAGTTTGGCAGTACTTTCAGTCAAAAGAAGGCCATTCAAGTCCAGCTACATGTTCAATCTGCAATGCTGATTAGTCTGGTGGTGGCGAGGACCCTAAACTATACACAACATCACCGCTGTTACAACATCTGGTATGAAACATCTGGAAGAATACGAGTTGTAATGAAGGAATCTACAGACAGCAGCCAGAATGCAGCAACTTCAGGTACGGCAAAGGAAGGACAGTCACAACTAAAAACTGGGAGTAGGATTCGGTATTTGGTTTCAGATTCGGCAGAATCTTAACCAGTGGATTCGGTATTCGGCCGGATCCCAAAAATCTGGATTTGGTGCATCCCTACGTGGCCCTGATGGCTCTTGATAATGCTCCCTGGACCAGCCAAGTAGCATGCTAAGCTGAGACAGGGAGCACCGTGCAGAACCCCCCCCCTTTATACAAGAGTGAGCCAAAAGAAAGACATTGAAAACCGTTTTAAACTTTGAGTAAAGTTAGGACTCTGAACTAGAAAGGTGGAGGCTGGGGAGATGGAGGCAAAGCATTGCCAGCGGTAACAGCAGTGAGTCAAGCGTGATTTATGCTTCTGCGTAAGATCTACGCCGTGGCTACGTATGTAAGTACGTGCAGACACGAACGTACGCTGGACCCTCTGGCGTAGCCTGACGTGCACCTCTGGAAAAATGTTACAACGCATCGCTCGGTCCGTGGATTGGTAGCGTTGCATTTCCCCCTCCCGACTCATTTCCTGGTTCTCCTTCTCCGTAAACGATTTGAGCTGAACGTCCCATCAGTGAATCAAAAACTGAGTTGGCGCTTGACGTGTTTGTTGACATGTGGCGCTTTTTTGAGCACATTACGACACACGTTAAGTTATATTTTTTCATGCTTTTTTGATGCTTTTGGCGGGGGGTTTTTCAACTTTACTTTTCGGAAAAAAAATTTTGTTTTAGGGTCCAGTAAAAATAGACTTCGGGCAAGTAGAATTTTAAAAAGTTGAACCCTGAATACAGGACAATACATTCATACAGTTAATTCAAAATATGGATTCAGTGAGTTGACATTACAACATGTACGTTTTCATACTAAAACAACATTTCTCTTCTATGTTATTCAGGATGAAAGCTACAGTTTAGCAGGTATTGATGATTCAGAAAATGTGCAGGGATAAAATTGCAAACAGTGTTTCATGCAGACTGAAGACATGAGTCCATTGCTAGCAGGTACGGAGGAGACGAGGAGCTGTCTGGGAGGAGAGAGTTTTGGGGTTTTCACGGTTGGTTGGCGGTTGAAGTCCTGCAGACCTCTCGGAGACAGTCTCTTCTCTAGAAGGTCAGGTGGAAGTCGGAGGCATGCAGGGCAGCAACAGACACACAAACACATTTCTTTCAAGGGATTTTGACTAAGGGGTTTCCGTTTGTGCCAAAATTAAGTCGACATGCTAACTGTCGTCTATGTGTCGTCGTCCATGTCTATGTGTCTGCTTACTGTCTATCAGTCCCTCCAGGATTTTGCGATGTCGCGATCGAGGCCAATTCACGCAAATTCAACCAATCACCGCGAATTTGGTGCGACTCGCAATTTTGACCAATCAGCCGCAACTTTTCCGCAAATTTGACCAATAACCTGGAGTTACCAGCGACTTCAACCAATCCCAGCAGTCCAACATGCACTCTGAGAGCCAATGACCAAGCAGGAGTGAGAATGGGTTGATCATTTCCTTGTTTGTGATATGAAGCCGAGACGTGTGTGTGACTCGAACAGCTCACATTTACCAACAAAATGTACAGCGAAAAAAAAGTTGAGTCATGTGAGCAATCGACATAAACAGACAGACAGAGACAGTAAGCAGACACTCAGGCTGTGTCTCAAAGTGCCTACTTGCGCACTTCAAACACTTAGTTTTAAGTATATAGTGTACATAACGCAGAAAGTCAAAGCAGTAAAAGTACCAGGATGACCCCATAAAAACGGTCAAAAAGTTCAGTGTGGAACGATGGATCCTACGCGCACTAAACGGGCGCCGTCTTGACT
Organism: Sander lucioperca; assembly: GCF_008315115.2. Lineage (NCBI taxonomy): Eukaryota > Metazoa > Chordata > Actinopteri > Perciformes > Percidae > Sander > Sander lucioperca. Next base: position 1,162,434 of record NC_050194.1, on the reverse strand, counting down.
ACAAAGCGGAAAGGGGAGGGACCAGGGACGTCGGCAAGCAGCTGATTGGACGAACGCGTCACGTGGGTCTGGCTTCTCTCCGGATTTCACAACCGAGAAATAATGGCGGCTCGTTCAGAATACGATCTGGTATTTTACGGAAATAGTTCACCGAAACGTGTTTCTGAAAAAACATTTTAAGCAACAAATAGGCCGTGCATGTTGCTGAATCTGACCGCTCATCATTTCCGGTAAGTGTTTTAAAATAAGTGTTCCTTTTGGGACAATACTAACCAACAGAAGTCGGCACTACGGCAGTAAGTGGTCAGTGCACATTAGCAGTATACTACCGAATGAGACACAGCTATAGACATGAACAACAGTGAGCATGTCGACTTAATTTTGGCACAAACGGAACCCCATATATGACACCTTTTTCCTCTTTTTCTGAACTTTTTTGTCACTTTCTTTTGCCTTTATTTGTCGCTTTTCTCCAACGTTTTTGATGCTTTCTCCAACGTTTTTGATGCTTTCTCCAACGTTTTTGATGCTTTTTCCAATGTTTTTGCCCCTTGTTTATAGGTTTTTGGCGGGGGGGGGTGGGGGGGTGGGGGGTTTGGACCAGGGGTTGTCGTGGGGGAGGGGGAGAGTTTGGGTTGGCGGTTGAAGTCCTGCAGACATCTTGGAGCCTTGCTGCGTGACGGACTGTAGCTCCTCTAGAAGGTCAGCACTGCAACGGGGAGGACAGTTAACTCTCAGCAAGCAGGACCAACGGCACGATCGTCTGAGGCATGCAGGGCAGCACGGAAACAGAGAGAGAGAAGGGCAGCATGCGGGCCAGGGCGTGCGTTCAGATGTTCGGATGTCACTTACAGTCAGCCTCCAGGAGGGCTCGGACGGACCGCGTAAGATCCTTCGCCTCCTGGCCGAGCGTCGCGGCCGTCCACGGACTCTTCTTGTAGCGCGGAGCGACACCTTGGGATGATGTCCCCACCTTAACATCTCCAAAGCTGCAAAATAACAGAGGGATGAGTCAACAGTCAGTGCAAACATGTTGGCGCTTTTTCCCCCCACGGTTTTATTAATTTTTCCCAAAACTTTTTGTAGTTTTTTTTATGGACGTTTTTGGCGGTTTTTTCCAATGTTTTCGTCACATTTTCTGACAAATTTGTAACTTTTTTTTTTAAAGGCTATGTTAAAAAAGCACTCACGACTTTTTGAAAACACTGTTTACTCCATTGGATTATAACGTAAAACAGACGCCGCAAAAAAGACGCCAAGTGTGAACATAGCCTGAGTTTCTTGTCCCTTTCATTCTCGAGTTTTTGGTGCCTTTTCCGAATGAAAGAGGCGTGTCCATGGCTAATTTCATTACCTTAACACGCCGACTTATTGGGACTTTAGCTTATTCCCCGTAACCCCCAGAGTTAGACCAGTTCATACATACCCTTCTCATCTCCATGCGTGTTGTAACTCTGTCTGACAGCTCCACCAGTAGCTTAGCTTAGCACAGATCATGCAGGTAACTGGTTCCAACTAGCCGACTGCTCCGAATAAGTGACAAAATAACGCCAACATGTTCGTATTTACATGTTGTAATTTGTATAGTCACAGCGTGTACAAATAATAAGGTCACATGAGACACAGCCATCTTCTAACCGTATACTAAGTGAAAGTCAGAAAGTGGAAGCACTGCTACTTGGGCGGAGTGATTAGCGCAACACCGAAGAGCACAGTTACTTCCGTCAACAAAACCAATGTGAATAGCTAGTTAGTAGTGAATGTGACTGGTGATCATGGCATTATTTATACACCCTGTGACTATACAAATCACAACATGTAAATAGGAACATGTTTGCGTTATTTTGTCACTTATTCGGAGCAGTCGGCTAGATGGAGCCAGTTACCTTCAGGATCTGTGCTAGGCTAAGCTAATGCTGTGGGTGTCAGACAGCGTTACAGCACGCACAGAGATGAGAAGGGTATGTATGGACTTATCTAACTCTGGGGGATACTGTGAATAAGCTAAATAGTGTTCCTTTAACTACACAGGCAGTGCAAACACTTTGTCACTTTTTCCCAGGGGTGTAGTCAAGTCCACCTTTGTCGAGTCCAAGACAAGTCAAAGACCAGGACTAGTGGCGACAGAGTCAAGACCGAGTCCAAAAAAGTTTGAGTCCAAGTCAAGACAGAGTCCAAATGAGAGACAGTCAATACTGAGACAGAAAAAAAAGAATCCTCTTCAAGACCACTTACTCACCTGTTCATAATTGTTGTACACACATACACACACACACACACACACACACACACACACACACACACACACACACACACACCTGTGGCTCTTTGTTGGTCCGTGACTTTCCAGCAGGAACTCTTGAACGTTCTGCAGACAAACATAATAATTATTTATAATAATTAGGACTGTCAAACGATTCATTTTTTTAATTGCGATTAATCGCTGAAGTTCTATAGTTAATCGCGATTAATCACGTGTTTTATCACATGATTCAAATTCTATTATTTTGCATTTCAGAACAGTTTTTAAGTCCATGTTAACAATGGAAAGCC
>NC_050194.1:1144881-1152381 GCF_008315115.2 Sander lucioperca | reverse complement strand
CACGTTAAGCAGAATGTCCCGACAGGCAGCGTTGTGAACAGAGATGCTTGCAGCCAGCGCAGCAGCAGAGTGTGTGTGTGTGTGTGTGTGTGTGTGTGTGTGTGTGTGTGTGTGTGTGTGTGTGTGTAGGTGCCTGTGTGTGCCTGCCCTGTGGGGATAGAGATTGCTCTGGATTTTTGGGCATCTGTCGCTCAAGAATTATATGTGTTATGGACTTTTTTTTTAACTAAATTGAGCTCGAGGTTTTCAAAAAAAAAAGTTTTGGGTACAAAATGACTCATGACGAAATCTGGTAGGTACGCGCCCCCACTGTCCCCACACCGAAATCGACGCCTATGGCACGTTTGTTGCAATCAATTGAAAAACGTTTAAACTGTTAAAGTAACAATTTTAGCCATACATATAGTTTGCTGATTTCTGGATGTTATTGTTGTGTCCCTGATGTTAACGTACATTTGATGAAACCTGTTGGTTGACATTTGTTAGCGAATATTATAACTCTATACCTAGAGCAATTTATGGTTGCAGACAAAGATGGTTTCTTTCTGTGATTTTCCTTAAGGTACACTCAGTGTCTTTAAAAAAAATAAAGTATTAAAGTAGTAAAGTAATTTATTCCAGACGCCAGCTTTTATTTTGAAAAGTAGAAGCTCGGGGACGGCACCAGGCGGGACGGCATGAGACGGGACGGCATGAGACGGGACGGCATGAGATGGGACGCTCCAGGCTGCAGCCATACAGTCTTGCTTTTTTTTCACGTTTGTTGCGTTTTTTTCAACATTTTCTGACAGTTTGTTGAGTTTTTTTGGGTGCTGTTTTTGTGGTTTGTAGCCGACATGAGCAGGTGACAAACATTTTTGGGAGCTTCCTGAAGGATCAGTGTGACTCACCTGTTTGACCTTGGCGAACTCGTCCTCCATCTGGCGGTGAACTCTCTGAGACTCCACCAGCTGCTCCTGAACAGGAGAGACAGGAAACAATCAACAGGTACACACACAAACACACACAAACACACACACACACACACACAGACACATACACACACACACACACACACACAGACACAGACACACACACACACACACACACACACACAGACACAGACACACACACACACACACAAACAGACACACACGGACACACATAGACACACACACACACACACGCCCACACACACACAGACAGACACACACACACACACACACACACACAGACACACACACACACGGACACACACACACACACACACACACACTTTTACCAGCCAAATGGCAAGTGAATTCAATTCAATGTATAGTATCAAATCATAACAATAGTTATCTTGAGACACTTTACAGATAGAGTAGGTCTAGACCACACTCTATAACTTACAAAGACCCAACAATTTCAGTAACCCCCCCCCCCCCCCCTTTTATCCCCAAATACGGGGTATTATTCAGTGATAACTAAAAGCTGGGTTAACACTCTCGGCTGTAAACGTGAGAGTGAAAAGGTTCTCCAGGTGAGTAGTTAGTTACCTGCAGCCTCTTGATCTCCCTCAGAGCCTCGATGTGCTCCTTCCTCAACCGCTCCATCTCCTCCAAGTCCTCCGAGTCAGACAGTGATGGCTGCAGAACAGTCAGACAAACAGTCAGACAATCAGTCAGACAATCAGTCAGACAATCAGTCAGACAGACAGTCAGACAGTCAGTCAGTCAGACAATCAGTCAGACAGAAGGTCAGACAATCAGTCAGTCAATCAGTCCGACAGTGATGGCTGTAGAACAGCCAGACAATCAGTCAGACAGAAGGTCAGTCAGACAGAAGGTCAGACAATCAGTCAGTCAATCAGTCAGAAAATCAGTCATATAGTGATGGCTGCAGAACAGCCAGACAATCAGTCAGTCAGAAGGTCAGTCAGTCAGTTAGAAAGTCATAAAGTCAGTCAGTCAGAAAGTCAGTCAGTCAGAAAGTCAGAAAGTCAGTCAGAAAGTCAGTCAGTCAGTCAGAAAGTCAGTCAGTCAGTCAAAAAGTCAGTCAGTCAGTCAGTCAGGGTGTATTTCATCTATTAAGTTAACATGGTGATTTATGTGTTAAACCCTCTGAGCTGAGATTGGGAGCTATCGCTGCTATCAATCAACGTTTGATTCTCTGAAAACGGTTTAACCTGTTGAACAATAGAACAGAAACGCTCCGCCAAAAGAAGGGAAGAACACATCAGATAAAAAAGGCATAAAAGTCTAAAGTCAGACAGCAGACACCCAAAAAAAAAATGCCCAAAACTACCTCAGAAAAAATAACAAAAACATTGGAAAAAATGTCAAAAACGTCAGAAAAAGCAACAGTAACTAGGGAATTTTTTTTCAAAAATGTTGGAAAAGTGCCAAATATGTCAGAATTTTTTTTGGAAAAACCGTAAAGAAAGCATTAAAACGTCTAACCGGCAATTTCCACTGGATGCGTAACAGCGGTGGAATGTCACCGGAACGTCAACAGAGTCATTAGGTTTCCATTAAAGTCAGTGTGTGTATTTCCACTGACTGCAGAACGTCTGCGTCCCGACTCCGTCCCAGCTCCGGCGGTCCCAGCCCTCCGGAGCAGATACCACAGCTTCTATTGTTGCCGGACGCCGGAGAGCTCCGCAGCAATTCAGCACACGGCAGATAGTGCGGGACAGGAAGTCGAGCACGTTCTACGTGAATTCGTGAGATCTCGTGGGTCCTCGTGACTACAGCTGTTAGTCATGGCCGCAGCCGTGCCGCAACAAATCCAGACCTGGTGGGTGTTGACGGACGGCGGAGCACGCAGCCGTTCCGCAGCGGAGCCGGTCCGCAGACATTCTGCATCCAGTGGAAATCCACGGTAATGAATCCCAAAAAGATCTGGCGATATTGCATTATGGGTTTATTTCAGAAGCAGAGCATGTAGAGTTATCTCTCTCAGGCTGTGATTGATTATTCTCTGACACTGAATCTGTTGCAGCCTGCTGATTGGACGGTTCACGTGTCAACAGATCGATGTCAGAGTGTCCATATCGACGCGACTCTGAGCCGCAGCACATCACAGGATGACATCACAGGATGACATCGACCTGCAACTTTGTGTTTTTCTGGGTCGAAATTTCAACATTATACTGTTCTTTTTCTACACTTTTCTTTTCTTTTGTCTTTTTTGTCGCTTTTTTTTAACAAGTTTGTGTCACCTTTGGCGATGTTTTTGAAACTTATTTTGTCACTTTTTCGATTTGTTTTGGTCATTTATTTCAGCATTTAAAAAAATAATTATGTGTGTTTTTCTGGGTCGAAATTTCATTATTTTGTTGTTCTGCTCTACAATTTTCTTGACTATTTAGTCACTTTTTTCCAATTATTTAGTCATTTTCTTAGCGTTTTTTTAATTATGATTTTGTCAATTTTTTAACAAGTTCTTTTTTGGAATTTCTTTCAGCATTTAAAAAAAATGATCTGTGTTTTTCTGGGTCGAAATTTCATTATTTTGTTGTTCTGCTCAACACTTTTTATTACAATTTTTTGGTCACTTTTTGGGCGTTTTTTTTATTAAGTTTTTGTCAATTTTTTGTCAATTTTTTAACACATTTTTTTGTCGCTTTTTCTGATGTTTTTTTTTTTTTCACTTTTTTTAACAAATTTGTGTTACCATTGGTGATTTTTTTTTTGGCCCTTTTTTTCAATGCTTTTGGCGCTTTTTATTAAAAACGTTTTTGTCACTTGACATTAAACCGAATTTTTGAGTTAAAAAAAGCAGACATTATTAAATATTTTGACTATTATTAAGATCAGAGCATGTTGTGGTGGATCACAGACTGTCAAAGTTTAGTCAGGACACGTTTTTGAAACAATTTAAAAAATATTTAACTGCTATAAAATTGACAAAAACACCCAAAAATAATCATTATTTCTGTTTAAATGTTGTATGGGTTCCATACAACGTACATCCATGTTATTTTTGGGCAATTTGGTTCAAAGAAACTCATATTTCTGATATTAAAAACTTTGAAAACGGGTTAACTTTGACGCAAGGACAACATGAGGGTTAAACATTGTACACCTAAAGAGCTGGCACTGTTCACAGACTTCTTTTTAAACATTGTGAACTCTTTGTGACCCAGAAGCAGATCTGCAGTGAGCTCCTACCGGTGGGTTGGTGGGTGACTCCAACAAACTGGACAGCTCTTCAGACGTGAACCTCGACCCCGGCTGAGTGACGGCCAACTCCTCCAGCTGAGGCCTGAACAGCTCCCTGATCTGGCTCTCGAAATCTGCAGAACACAAAACACACAAGGTTATACACACACACATACACAAACCTTGGTCGTTTATCCATTCCTCGCTCCAACTACAAGACTGGATGGTCCCTGGGCTTATATACTAATCTAGTTTGGATGAGTTGTTATTTGGTTTGATATATATAGATGGAAACAAAGAAGATAGATGGAAAAGAAAAAACTAAATTGTAAATGTGTGTGTGTATGCATTTATGTATGCATCTGTGTCTATGCGTATGCATGTATGAATGCATCTGTGTCTATGTGTATGAATGTATGAATGCATCTATGTCTATGTGTATGAATGTATGTATGCATCTGTGTCTATGTTTGATTATCTCAAAGGGTTTGAACATTTACAAGGTTGTGGTGACTGATGCTGCTCTCTCTGATCATTCCTGTGTTTTATTTAATGGCACTATCTCCAAGTGTCCAAACAAAGTTAATAAGAAAACGGTATATCACTGACAACACCAGTGAAACATTCATTCAGCTTTTCTCGTCCACACCCACCCTCTCAGGGGTCTCAGTCACTGAGCTTGTAGACAATTTCAATTGTAAAATTACAAATGTTATTGATGCCATTGCTCCCATTAAGGTAAAAACTGTCTCTGATCAGAAAAGATCTCCATGGAGAAATGCCATACTGGTAAGAACAGAAAAAAGAGAGCGCAGAACGCAGGTGGCGAAAAACTAATCTCCAGGTCCACTACAACACCTATAAAGAGAGACTTCGCACTTATAATTTGGAACTGAGGAATGCAAGGCGGTCCTTCTTCTCGGACATTATTGCCAAAAACAATAATAATTCACGTGCTTTGTTTGCTACTGTCGATAGGTTAACAATCCCTCCAGTACCAGTAGCATCTGAACTTTTATCCACCAAGGCCTGCAATGATTTTGCCACCTTCTTCAATGATAAAATTCAGAAAATTAAACAAACAGTCAGTGCTTCCATATCAAGTACAGGGTATGTGTTGTCACAGTGTCCAGGCAAAACAGATTCCAATATGACCCAATTTCATATGATTAACCGTAAAAACCTGGAGGACATTATACAACATCTGAAAACCTCCTCCTGCTGCCTTGATATTCTACCAACGGGCCTTTTCAAAAATGTTGCAAATTGTTTGGTTACAGATCTTCTACAGATTGTAAACACGTCTCTTCTCTCAGGTATCTTCCCACAGGCCCTGAAAACTGTAGTCATTAAGCTCTTACTCTCTTAAAAAAGAACGATCTAGACACCTCACTAATGAGCAACTATAGGCCGATATCAAACCTTCCATTTTTAAGTAAAATCATTGAAAAAACGGTTTCTCAACAACTCAACCTTTTCTTGTCACTAAACAACAGTTCTGATGCATTCCAGTCGGGTTTTCGACCACACCACAGCACTGAGACAGCTCTTGTTAAAGTCTTTAATGACATCCACTTAAACACAGATAGTGGCAAAATTTCAGTCTTGGTATTACTTGATCTCAGTGCTGCATTTGATACGGTCGACCATGACATATTACTAGACCGATTGGAAAACTGGGTTGGCATTTCTGGCTCAGTACTAAAGTGGTTTGAGTCTTATTTAAAGAATAGGGACTACTTTGTGTCTATAGGGAATTATACATCTGAGCATACAAATATGACGTGTGGAGTTCCCCAAGGCTCCGTTCTGGGGCCTCTCCTGTTTAACGTCTACATGCTTCCACTGGCTCAAATTATGGAAAACAACAAAATAAGTTACCATAGTTATGTGGATGACACACAAATTTATATAACCTTATCGCCAGGGGACTATAGTCCAATACAACAACTGACTAAGTGCATTGAACAAATTAACGACTGGATGTGCCAGAACTTTCTTAAATTAAATGAAGAAAAAACTGAGGTGGTTGTTTTTGGAGCAAAAGAGGAACGATTAAAAGTCAGCACTCAGCTTCAAACGATAATGTTAAAAACAACAGACAAAGCCAGAAATCTTGGTGTAGTCATGGACTCAGACCTGAATTTTAACAGTCACATTAAGACAATTACAAAGTCAGCCTATTACCACCTTAAAAATATATCAAGGGTTAAAGGACTTATGTCTCAGCAGGACTTGGAAAAACTTGTCCATGCTTTTATCTTCAGTAGACTAGACTACTGTAACGGAGTCTTTACAGGTCTCCCTAAAAAATCAATCAGACAGCTGCAGCTGATTCAGAACGCTGCTGCTCGAGTCCTCACTAAGACCAAGAAAGTGGATCACATCACTCCAGTACTGAAGTCTCTACACTGGCTTCCAGTGCCTCAAAGAATTGATTTCAAAATACTTTTGCTGGTTTATAAATCACTAAACGGTTTAGGGCCAAAATACATTTCTGATCTGCTAGTACAGTATGAACCACCCAGACCTCTCAGGTCATCTGGGACAGGTCTACTACACTATGACCCACCCAGACCTCTCTGGTTGTCTGGGACAGGTCTGCTTGTTGTCCCCAGAGTCAGAACTAAACAGGGGGAAGCAGCATTCAGTTTTTATGCTCCACATATCTGGAACAAACTCCCAGAAAACTGCAGGTCTGCTGCAACTCTCAGTTCTTTTAAATCAAGGCTGAAGACCTATCTTTTTGATGTTGCCTTTCTTTAAATAACTGTTCATTTGTTATACTGAAGTTGCATTGTTGACACTGTATGACAATCTATATAAGCACGTAAAGAGAAATTCCTATTTTATCTGCTTTTGTATATTTAACTGTTTTAACTGCTCTTCAATGTTTAATTTCTTATACTGCACTGTAACTTTTATTCTTGTATTTTATCTGTTTTAAATTTTTTAATCTGTTTTCATGTAAAGCACTTTGAATTGCCCTGTTGCTGAAATGTGCTATACAAATAAAGCTGCCTTGCCTTGCCTATGTGTATGAATGCATCTGTGTCTATGTGTATGCATGTATGTATACATCTGTCTATGTGTATGAATGTATGAATGCATCTGTCTATGTGTATGAATGTATTAATGCATCTGTGTGCATGTATGAATGTATCTGTGTCTATGTGTATGCATGTATGAATGCATCTGTGTCTATGTGTATGCATGTGTTTATGTGAGTGTAGGTAGGTAGATATACATGTATATGTGTATGTAAACATGTATATATAAGTGAAGCATGAAGTTGTTTTGTAAATAGATAATAATAGGATACAAATAGAAAAAAGGGGTAGGACCAGAAATTTTTTTTTTTTAACTTCTTCCTACT
>NC_050194.1:1089881-1137381 GCF_008315115.2 Sander lucioperca | reverse complement strand
GAAAACACAGGGAGTAATGGCGCGTTCATGCCACGCCGGAATGACAGGGACCGCCCCCGTGATTATGTTGTTTTTCCGACTACCAGCGTTCACATGTTTAGGATGGTCAGGATGGGTGTTCTTCTTCTGTTATATTGGCGTTTGGCATAACAACTTGTTGCATGACTGCCACCAACGGTTGGCCGTAGCCTAGAGCAGTGGTTCCCAACCTGGGGTCCGGGGACCCCTAAGGGGGGCGGCAAAGATCACAGGGGGGGCGCAACTCTTTATCTGGTTTGAGGTTGAGGTAAAAAAAAAATATATTTGCACATGTTAAAGAAATTATGATAATACACTAGAATATGTAATGTATACAAAAGTCTGTATAAAAACTATATATTTTTGTTCTCGCTTAAAATTGTAGGCAGGCTACTTAGTAGGTCAAACCTCCAGGACCTCTTAACCTGTGACCCTTGCTGTCATCAGGTCAGCTGCTAGTTGCTAGCTGCTATCATCCTGGTTTTTCCTGCCGCCACAGCATCATTATTTTATGAACGAAACATGGCGGAGAAACGTAAAAGTGCTGATAACTCCTCTGTATCAAAAAAGAAAGTAAGGGAAAGTTACCTCAACTTCGGTTTCGGAGGGGGGGATCAGCTTTTCTTAGACATAAGTAGGGGGGGCGCCAAGGAAAAAAGGTTTGGAACCACTGGCCTAGAGCATCAGGTGTGTGAAAACCTGGTGAAAACATGGAGGCCACAATAATTTGCTGCTGTTTTCTTATGCGAGCATAGAAACAGCACATCGTCAGGTGTTTGTGTAATCTGCAGGACAACGAAGGGGAAAGGACACGGATAAGGGGTTGGTTTTATACATAGGTCTAGTTATGAATAATTTGAAACATGTCATGTCTGTGTATGTTTCTCAGCAGAGGCGTTTGTCCTCGATAAATAAGTTTATTGTCATTGAAATATGTTCAGGGAACCAAGTTCGCCTCCATCAAACGTCAGTTGTCAACAATGCGTCACCAACTGGGAAACTCGGTTAGCAAAATCTATCCCGAGTTTCCCACCTCTTATTCCCACAGGAAGGGACGTGAATGATGACGTTTTCACTCGGAAAAACGTTTTTCCGATGTCCATGAACACATGGTTAAACTAGACAAGACAAGACAGAAAACCAGGCTATCAAAATATGACAAGAAAACAGACTACAATACGACAAGACAAAACACCAAAACCATAACAGCCACTTGGCTTAAGAAAGTGGCATGTATAGGCTCTGCCTTTAAATTTGAGAAAATATGGCGTCCTTTCATAGCCTATGCTGAATCTAAGCTTTAAATCTCCTCATGCAACTATTAGTCCCTAGTCATTGTCATTATAAGGGTATTCAGATATTTATTTATTCTTATTTATTTATTTTTTTTTTTACATCGCATCAATTAATCCCTTCATACTGAACTGGCAAGCAACTAATATTATTATTATTATTATTATTTAATTTTTTTGTTGATTATAATTTATTTATTAATGTATGCACATGTATGCACATGTATGTATGTGTATATTCATCTATTTTGTGATTTATTTTCTCAAATTTTCACTATAATGTATTTTATATGTATTTTGTCTCTTGTTTTTTCCACCTTAAGAAAAAAAAATGGTTATTTGCATTGCACAGATCTGTAAAACTTATGTGTTCTGAAAACCAATGAACACAGTTTTAAAAAAAAAAAAGAAGAAAGTGGCGTGTATGTTTACGCGAAGTCATGATGTCACGTTGCGCCTGCAGCCCTCCTGACCGCGCTGGACGAAGAATATGTGAATATGTGCATTTGAAATGCAGCGCGTCCAAAAGCTGGCCAATGCCCATCTTTATGCAAATTAATCCGTTGAACACGACGTGACTATCCAGTAGAAGTAGATGAAAATCTTTTAAACTGACCTTTGTTGATCTGAAATGAAGACAGATTAGCAGCCTATTTCTCGCTTAAAATGTTTTCAGAAACACGTTTCGGTGAACTATTTTCGTAAAATACTAGATCGTATTCTCAACGAGCCACCATGACACATTCTTGAGAAGCCAAACCCACATCAGGCGTTTGTCCAATCAGCTGCCGGTCAAGGGCGTGGAGCATCAACCATGGATGTATGACGTCGCGACACCACGCTTCAGTCGTGTCAGACAAATGGATCTCTACCGTAAGTGTTACTTGCACTGACTGGAGAAGCAGCCCACCAGCTGTTTATCTCCATTAACACTGAGCTCATATTCACATTAATGTTTTCTATTATTTATTAGAGAATTGTAGATACATACCATGGTTTATTTCAGCGATGATGACGCTCTGTGGCGGAGAGGAGACACGTGTCGGCTCTGTTCTGGCTGGAGTCACTCGCACCTGCAAACATTACCACAACATATTAAAATGGTTTGATAACAGTGTAAAAATGTACTATATACTAGAGCTGTCAATCTTCATCTATAATACCATTCAAATTCAATTTGATATTTTTTTTAATTTTCGAATAATATTCGAATATTTAATGCTCAATTCTAGCCTGTAAAATATTATGTACTACACTACTCAGGCTTATGCATTGGCATTACAAGCATGTGGTTGTTGTTACATGTTCTGTCCACTAGAGGGGCTTCCAACATTAGCCTGGCCTTGAGGGGACCTGCACGCAACTTTGTTTACATTCATTTTCCACCACGCACACAGCGACAAACACAAATCAACAGAGAACTCTGTAATGAAACATTATCAACAAGTGTAGTGAAGCAGCTCTGTTGTAAAGGCTAACAGTGCTCGGTTAGCACAATGACATCATGTTAGAAAGCACAGCCGAAACGATTTGTCATAAACTAGCTAGGTAAGTAACAAACAAAGTAACAAACATATTAAAATGGTTTGATAACAGTGTGTTTACGTGTGTGTAGTGAAAGTGAAGATGTGCAGATAATACAGAAAACTTGAGCAATAAATTAAGACAATAATGAAGAATATATTCTCCTAAAATGCTCTTCAGGTATCTGGGAACTTAATTATTCATAGCCTTGCTAGCATTAAAATCACAGAATACAACTTTTTAATGTGTTTGAAATACTTTGTTTTATGACTCCATGACTGCAAAACGAATGAGTTAGCATGCTAACTTGCTAAAACTAAGATCGGTAAACATTGCACCTGCTAAACATTGCACCTGCTAAACATCCACATGTTAGCACAGTCACTGGGAGCCAGAGATGCTCTGAGTCAAGCGAGCGGTATACCCGCCGTAACTATTTATACTCGCGCGTGGTGGTCGCGACACTAGTTGCAGTCTTCTCCTGAACAGAGGTGGTGCTAATGAGCAAAGGCTACTGACTTTGATATTTCTACGGACTAGAAGAAGGAGAAAAAGGTAAACAACGGCAGAACTGGCAGCAGCATTGCCGTCAATGCTTCGATTTGATTGGATGAGCTACTTGGTGGGATCAAGCCTTTCATTCACCATAAAAGAACTCATCTTAACCCAATAAGTTTACAAGAGAGACTTGCAGTCACTCTGAGAGTCCTGGCATCAGGTTGCCCTTGAGCTCGTCCATGCTTCCTGTTTCGGCTTTGTTGCGCAACCCTGAAAAAAATAGAGTGGTGCACGACCTCTGGTTGCGCACTTTAAATCCTGGTACGCCAGCGAGATCTACGTTATTTTGACGTCACATTGGTGCGTGACAGGTCGGGAATGGCGACTGTAAAGAGGCCATTACAGTCCAAGTCTCCAGTCTCTTGTGGTTATAATGCATGTTGTATCACCTGCTGCACAGCCAGAACATAATACTACACAAACAATCTTGTCATAACATCTAGCGAAAGACAGTCGGAGTTAACCTCCGTAGGTTGTAGCTAAAGCAAGAAGCAAGCTAACGTTAGCTCACCAATGCTGAGCTGAACATGTCTGCCATCGTATCAGGGTGCGTTTTCAGGTGCCTGATAAAATTAGATGTGCTAGAGCCAGAATCCTTTATCTGGATACCACATATTTTGCATTCAGCACTTCTTTTGTTTGGGCAGTTTTGTATGAAGTTTTTAAATCCAAAGCGTCTGATGAATCGCTCATTTAATCACAAAAACAAACTTTTGCATCAAGTGAAACAGGCCCATTGGCTACCTACATAATAAGCTCTTTTAAATTTAAAATGTTCAATGCCTTATCGTGCTGATGTGACCGAGCCCGACCCGAACCCGAACATCATTTCTAAATATCTGTCTGAACCCGGCCCGGCCCGTCGGTTACCGATGGGTCCCGTTGGGCTCGGGTCAGGTATCCATCCTCTTGTGTGGATCTCTGGGCTGTACTGAAGCACACACCTGGGTGACATTAACAGCTGGCAGAGTCTCACAGGCAGGGTTTCGGCTAGAGGTGATCTTGGTGACCACGGCTGGCTGTGCAGGCACGGGGCCCAGAGCCGGGGCCCTGGTCTGGGGTCCACCTCCACCGCCAGACCCCGGCAAGGAGATGGGGCTGTGAGGCCCGCTGCTGGAGCTGGAGGATGACCTCCGTCTGATGAAGGCAATTTCCACCGTGGGGTCCGGTCTAAAAAACACAGGACAGGAAATTGCTTTGAAATGTGATCAATAGAGCATTTTTAAACAAAGAAAATAAGACTATTAGCGACATTTGTTTCCCTTCAAATAGAGATGGTCCGATTAATATACAACATCACAATAGTCAAGAATCGGAAGTTAAGATAAGTAAAGCCATTCCAAGATCAATGTAAATTGATTCCAAATTTCACGCCATACACGAAGATATTCAATCTTATCAACTTTATGCAAAGGAGTGAGATCATTAAAGGTTATTACACGGGAACAAGTTTTGGATTTGAGTTGTTGTCTGGTACCAAAGATAATAGGACTTTATTTTGATCACGGTTCAGAAGGAGGACCCAAATGCAAGACTCTTCCAGGCAGAAGTGCAGACAAACATGCTTTATTTTGACTCTACAACGTACAAACTTACAATTACAAACGAACAGGACTCACACAGGACAAACAGTCACAGCAGGATCCTGAAAAATGTATTACGCTCAGTTCAGTTCAGTTTATTTATGAAATGGGTGTGCATTAGCCAAAAGGCAATTTTTCATCTGTAGTCCCCTGCCCTCAATGTTAAAAAAGGCTTTTTAAAATATAAAGAAACAAAAAGGAAGATAACACAAGCAAAACAAAACATAGCACAAAATATCACAGAAACAGAAAACAACACAAAGCACAATGCAGAACTTAGCACAAGACAAGACACAACACAGAAGCAGAAAGATATACAACAAAGCACGTAAAGCATGTAAAAGCCAGTCTTCTAGGATAATGAAGTCAGACTGAAGAGAAGCTTTAATTTTTGCTAGATCAGGTTTGGATGTATACCTGACAGTGATCAGCATAAAGTTGAGCACAACAGTTATTAAAAATTGATGGTAAATTATTTATACGGATAAAAAGGAAGTGGTCCCAATGTTGAGCCCTGGGGCACTCCTCTAATGTTAAAAGGGAAGGTGTAATAAGCTTAGACTTCAGCCTACACCTTTTCGGTCATGTTTGTTACTTCCATATCTTTTAGTTTTTTGTATATTTATGTATTGTTTATTAGGTATATTAGGTATAAACTAAACAGCAAAAAATTGAAAATATTTGTAGACCCTTAACTATGTTAAGGATTTATATTTAACAGAAGATGAAGAGAATGAGTAACTCTTATGGACAATGCAGTTTCTAAGCTTGTCGAATTTTTCTTGTATGCTACATCTTGCATGTATTGCAATACATATACTCGATGTTGTAAAGATTACCATATGATAAAACAGGAGAAGTAGAGTCTTATTTCCTTATTTTATTTCCTTATTTGTTTTACTGTGTCAAGGCATTAATGTAAAAATGTACTATATACTAGAGCTGTCAATCTTCATCTATAATACCATTCGAATTCAATTTAATATATTTTTTTTAATTTTCGAATAATATTCGAATATTTAATGCTCAATTGAAGCCTGTAAAATAATATGTACTACACTACTCAGGCTTATGCATTGTCAATGGCATTACAAGCATGTGGTTGTTGTTACACGTTCTGTCCACTAGAGGGGCTTCCAACATCAGTCTGGCCTTGAGGGGACCTGCACGCAACTTTGTTTACATTCATTTTCCACCACGCACACAGCGACAAACACAAATCAACAGAGAACTCGGTAATGAAATGTTATCTAACAAGTGTAGTGAAGCAGCTCTGTTGTAAAGGCTAACAGTGCTTGGTTAGCACAATGACATCATGTTAGAAAGCACAGCTGAAACAATTTGTCATAAACTAGCTAGGTAAGTAACAAACGATGCTAACGGCATTAATAACTAAGCCAAACGGGGCTGTCACTACTATTTTAGTGATTTATAAGCAACCTGTTTCTTGCAGATTGTCACGTCACTGAGAATACAGGTCTTAGAAGGTAAAATATGAAGTAGAACCCAACTCTGACAGCTGTAGGGCAGCTAACATTAACTTTAGCTGTCTTCATGAAGCTCCCAGCTATGCTAACATTACTACACCTCGCGATGCAGTTAGAAAACAAGAACGAGCTAACTAATGTTAACATAAGCACATTGGTTTAGTGGAAGTCAATGTTAAAACTATTTCCCATCCTTCTGAAGATTTCCAGCCACAGCCTGTCACTCCCCGTGTACTCTGTAATGTTGTACTAACGTTGCTCAGTACGTAACAGTAACTCCGTAATGTTGTACTAACGTTATCTTAGACCTAAATTCACACACAATCGCAAGGTAATGTAAGTTAATGAAGGCCAAACAGCGTTGATAAACACGCTAAAAAGCGAGTATGCATCTTGATAACACGTCAAAAATGGCATACAAATTGGCATGTCATACATACACTGCATGACATCGATCTGGAATGTGACTGATTGTATTTCATGCTGCTAAAATTGAAATGAAAACTAAACTAAATAGTCTCCAGGTGTGTTGGACCTGAGTTTGGTGCGAGTCAGGATGCTCCTGGCTTCCTCATACGTCACTCCGATAAGGGACTCTTTGTTGATGGACACCAACTGGTCTCCGACCTGCAGCCTGCCGTCCTGAAACGGCACAAACACACAAATACACAGTAGCTAAGTTTCCATCCACTTGTCAATCGAATTATCTGAAGTTCGGTAAAAAAACTCTTCCGAATAAAGCTGGTGAAAGTGTGTTTCCATCCAACGGCTTTAAAGCGAATAAAAACCTGTGCGTAATGACGTCACATGCTGTTTTGCAATCAAATTGGTATATCGAATTGATTTGAGACATTTTTAGGTCTTTCCATTCATTTTCGCACTGAATCACACAACATTCAAGCAAACATTTGCGAACAAAGTTTTGCTAGACAAAATGGATTGCGCCATCTACCAACAAATGATCAATATTGCACAAGTTGTAATAGTGCTTATGTGCCAGCTGATAGCGACCTATCACGCATTAATAAGACAACAACGACGCTATCAACACATTGCTATGATGATGCAGATGCAGATGCATGTAAATGCCCGACGACAACGGAGGCGGCCTGTGGTGTGGGAACGACAGCATTATATTTTGCTCGTAAATTAAATTCAAAAAGCCTCGTCTCCTCGTTCGTCCACTTACATCTGTCTTTGTTGACACCCGCCATGTGTGCAAACAGAGCAGAAATACTGGGCGGAAATGAACTAAAACTAATTTGTTTTGTGGCTGGTTGCAATCATAAAATGACTGAATCGCAATTCATTATTTTTTCGGCAAAAAACATTTCCATCAGTGTTTATTGCATAAGCCGTATAGATAAGCCGTATATAAGATAAAATCCGATGAGACCGAACGTATTTCCTTTGAGTCGATATTCATATAATTCAATCGAATTTTACTGTTTCCATAAGGCATTTTTCATTCGATATCGCTTTATTCGGATAAAAACGTGTGGATGGAAACATAGTTAGTGACATTCAGATCGTGGTGTTAAACATGTCAACTGATTCACTGAGACTGATAACAATAGTCAGTGTTGGAATGTAACTCAGTACATTTACTCCAGTACTTGTACTTCAGTCCAAATGTTGAGGTACTTGTACTTCACTTGAGTCTTTTCTTTTCATGGCACTTTCTACTTCTACTGTTAATAGTAGTGAAAAGATTTGTTAAACTTCGGAAAAAAAACGACAAAAACATTGAAAAACGTAACGCACACACAACACACATAAACACAAACACACACATTCTGGCTCGACGCACACACACACACACACACACACATGCTGGCTCGACGTACACACACAGACACACAAACACACACGCACACATTCTGGCTCGACGCACACACACACAAGCACATGCTGGCTCGACGCGCACACACACACACACATGCTGGCTCGACGCACACACACACACACACACACACACATGCTGGCTCGACGCACACACCAACGTACATACAAATATGTGAATGTAAACTTAGATGTCACTTTTCATGTAATAGTTTTCATAAATAAGGGGCAACAAAAAAGAAGACTTAGTAAAATGAAAATCCAAATGATTACAACAGTTGAAGGATGCAGTGAGGGTGCTGACCTTCTGGGAGTCTCCTCCAGGCACTATTTCTTGAATTAACACCATTGGTCCTTCTGGGCGGTTAGCTCCGCCCTTGATGACGAGCCCCAGGCCTGTTCCCTTGGCAACACATATCAACTGAATGACACTGTCGCTGGGGAGAGAGAGAGAGAGACAGAGAGGACGACACTAAGCATGATTAAAAACCATAAAGCCACATTCAATCCCACCATGACATAATCTCTAACTGCCTACACTTCTCTTTGAAATTGCTGAAACTGCGTCTTACTATTTTTAGCTGCAGATATACAATTTATATAACCACCTTCCAAAAAGACAAAATAATACGTTAAGAGCATGGGCGGATTATGGGACAATGGGGCCCCTGGGCACAGAAATGTTAGAGGCCCTTCAATCTGTCTACCAACACGGTCTCACGGCAGTTCGTGTAATTGTCACATGTAATGGAATATGACATTGAAGCATGACTTTTTATATATTCTTGTCTTAATTCTAACTTTCTGACTCTCATTTCTGATTCTCAAAAAACGAAGTGGGAGCCACAAAGTCTGGAACATAGTGAAGCACTGTTTGTCTGAACAGATGGGGCTACAAGGTCACCCTAAACTATCTCTCCTGGTACATTCATTTCTCTCAGGATAGTTGAGACTTCTCACACTCATGTCGTAAAATATGGACGCTTGGTCAGGTGCCCTTGTCGTTGTTATAGACGCTAAAAGTCTCCTTTAGCGCTATAAGTAAACGCGCTTGGTCGGGACTATTGCCGTCCCTTTAGCTCTATAAGTAAACTTGCTTGGTCGGGACTATTGCCGTCCCTTTAGCGCTATAAGTAAACTTGCTTGGTCGGGACTATTGCCGTCCCTTTAGCATTATAAGTAAAGTTGCTTGGTCGGGACTATTGCTGTCCCTTTAGCGCTATAAGTAAACGCGCTTGGTCGGGACTATTGCCGTCCCTTTAGCGCTATAAGTAAACCCACTTGGTTGGGACTATTGCCGTCCCTTTTGACGCAGTTATGTTAAGGAAATGGTCGTGGGTGGGCGAATAAAAATCGACTATAGCAAGCGTGACCAGCGGGACGTGAAACCCGCTCTCCTGGGTGAAATTCCTGTGTTTGACCCATCCACCCCTCCAACCAACCTCCTTACATACTCCTCTCTAAATCCTATCTAACTGCTGCTCTACAAACACGCTGAAAGACGCCTTTTTTGTCGCATCAGACGCTGACCACCATTGTCCAAACGTCCTTATTTTACGAGTTTGGAATGAGAACGGGTTGGACTTCTCAGATAGTGGAGATAAACGGGAAGTCTAACCTTGGGATAGAAAGTGGTACAGAGGGGAAGAAGTGAAGTGGCTCCTGAATGTCTACTATGTCTGATTGATTGTAAGAAATACTGAGTCATGTTTAGGCAGTGGGCATGTCTTTCTATCTCACTGAAGATGCATATAAGCTGTGTGTTTCTCCTCGTCGAAGACACTTTCCCACTGTGCTGATGTACTTGTGAAACTGTGTTCCTATACTTGCAAGTATAATAAATACTCAAAGACCAAACTTTGGTTTCATTCTCAAATAGTCCTTATCTATTTCATCTCATTCTTTTTGAAAAACTCTCTGGCTGCAACTGAAACTTTCCACCACACACGTTATTTTTAATCTATTGATTCGTGTACAACAACACGTTTATCTCGTTTTTTTTTCATGGTGGCCAGCACGAAATGGGAACCATCTATACGGAGTTTGGATTTAGGAAAAGATTAACGGGGAAAGGATTCCTCACACGCCGAGACGGACGAGGGGGACGCACAACAATAAGGGGACGGTTGTGATTAGGAAAACAACGGGGAAACTAAACGCCACACGCGGGACGCGATCCCTGCTCTCCTGGGTGAAAGTCCTGTATTCAGTCCCTCCAGAAAGACGCAATTATACAATCGCATAATTCAATGCGTAATCAGCCAAAGTCTGCATATTTATGCGAGGGCAGATTTCCGCGCAAAATATGCGGGGCTTGCATGATTTCATAATCCCCGCATTTTCGTTGCAAAAAAGTCACATGTATCTTAGCAGAAAGTTGAAAAATGTTGCGCTTACTTCACACAAGAGCAGCCGTTTCCCCCTGTTGCCATGGGAACGTTATGAAGTGACGTAATTACGCAACGTGAACATCATCAAAAAGCTGCAAACCCCGCGATGAAGCCATGATGAAATCACAGTTTTTGCAAGTTCCCGCAGTTTTTGCAAGTTCCCACAATTTCATCGCATAAAATTGCATAAATATCCCGCATATTCCATCGCATTTTTTAAGAAAACGTGCCGCATAATCAAGGATTTTTGTCCAAAACAATCACAAAAAAATCCACCACCCCGACGCGGGACCAGCCTCCCTACACGGATTTTCTGCTTTTCATACTACTCCCTACCGTAGTCGTTCTGTGATCGCGAAATATGCTTCCCATTGAAATACAATACTTTACATTTCGTGCTGGCCACCACGAACAAAACAAGAAAAACATCCCCATGAACACGAGTCAATAGATTGAATAACGTGACCATTTCATGAACTGCCGTGAGACTGGGTTGTGTCTACATAGGAACAAGAGTCTACTTTTAGACATTTTATGTCCCTTTTGTGGTGGTTTTGCATCTGTTTTTAGTCGTCTTATGTTTACTCTTTGGCATTTTGTAGTAATATTTTGGCCGTTTGTCTTTAGTTTATCTTTAGTTTTCCGCTTAGTACGGGGAGCAGCCAGTAAGCCCTGATCTGCTGACAACATACTGATGTACAGAACAGGCCTTGCTTGATAATCCATAAGAACAGAGATGATGTTATTTCCGTAAATGTGCTGCAGCCAGTGCTTCCTACCTGAAAGCGTGCGTGGGGGTGTGTGCGGTGTAAGGGGAGGCATGGGTGTAGGCGGTGACCCCCTCTTTAGGACTGAGAAGCTGGGGGCTCTCTGATCTGGAGGAGGAGGAGGACGAGGCCGTGTCTGTCGGCTTCCCTGAGCAGGGAAGGGGGAGAAGGAAATAGAAAGAGAGTGGGAAGAGGTAGAGAGCGGTGGATGGTGGGACAAAGAGTGAGATGGAGGTAGAGAAAAATGAGAATACAGCTTCAATCAGATCACTTTTTCCTCCTGTGGCATGAAACAAAAAACAGAGAATAAAAGTGGTGTTAGTGTCTTGTATCGCTATTTCTGTGGGGACACCTGTAAACCCTGATGAAAGAAGAGACGTCCCTCAGATCTAATGGTTGTAGTCGGTCCCTAGTGGAAATTATGTCAAACTGCTTTTTTTAAATTGAAAAACTTCAACATTTCTAGAAGGATAACCACTAAACCCTCCGGCAAATACGTGCACAAGTCTTTTATAAAGCTAGGGAACACACAGCGTACTGTATTTGCAAAGTGAGGACATTTTTGTAAAGTGAGGACATTTTTGCAAAGTGAGGACCTTTTTGTAAAGTGAGGACATTTTTGTAAAGCTAGGACCTTTGTGTAAAGTGAGGACATTTTTGTAAAGTGAGGACATTTTTGTAAAGTGAGGACATTTTTGTAAAGTAAGGACCTTTGTGTAAAGTGAGGACATTTTTGCAAAGTGAGGACATTTTTGTAAAGCTAGGACCTTTGTGTAAAGTGAAGACATTATTGTAAAGTGAGGACATTTTTGTAAAGTGAGGATCTTTTTGTAAAGCTAGGACCTTTTTGAAAAGTGAGGATCTTTTTGTAAAGCTAGGACCTTTTTGTAAAGCTAGGACCTTTATGCAAAGCTAGGACCTTTATGCAAAGTGAGGACCTTTTTGCAAAGTGAGGACATTTTTGCAAAGTAAGGACCTTTTTGTAAAGCTAGGACCTTTATGCAAAGCTAGGACCTTTATGCAAAGTGAGGACCTTTTTGCAAAGTGAGGACCTTTATGCAAAGCTAGGACCTTTTTGTAAAGTGAGGAAATTTTTGTAAAGTGAGGACATTTTTGTAAAGTGAGGACATTTTTGCAAAGTAAGGACCTTTTTGTAAAGCTAGGACCTTTATGCAAAGCTAGGACCTTTATGCAAAGTGAGGACCTTTTTGTAAAGT
Source organism: Sander lucioperca (assembly GCF_008315115.2). Taxonomy (NCBI): domain Eukaryota; kingdom Metazoa; phylum Chordata; class Actinopteri; order Perciformes; family Percidae; genus Sander; species Sander lucioperca. The sequence continues at coordinate 1,124,703 of NC_050194.1, read as the reverse complement.
GAGGAAATTGTTGTAAAGTGAGGACATTTTTGTAAAGTGAAGACATTTTTGCAAAGTGAGGACCTTTTTGCTTCTTCAAAAGGAGTCAAGAGTCTTTTAGGTTTAAGGTCAGAATCAGGTTCAGAGGTAGTGGCTGATAAATGTCCTCCAAGTCCCCACAGGTGTAGAAGTGTTAATGTGTCAGCCTTTTTGTATAGGTGTTTCACCTGTAGGGAGCTGAGTAGGAGAGATTCGTCCTGGTGCTGTGATATTATTGGAGCCATACTTTTCCATCAGCTCAGCAAACTCCCTCCTGAATGACACACAAACACACACACAGACACACAAACACACACACACACACACACACACACACACACACACACACACACAAACACACAGACACACTGGTTACTTTACATTCAAAATAAGATACATAAAATGAGTCTTGCCTTCTTTCTCATCTGAAAAATGAAAACAAGTTGAAACTTCTTCACTTCCAGTCATTTTATTTCTTTACTAAACCCTAAATCAGAATGTAGAACATGTTTTATTATGTTATTACAGTTGAGGTTGATGGTTTCAGATGTGTGAGTGTTTGTCTCCCTCACATGGACGCAGAGGAAACGTGCTTACTGCATCACTGTGTGATCTGGAAAAGTGATCCGATTGGCTGTTAATTCCTTTCAAATAGGATCTGCACGCACACTGAGACAAACACCCAGAGGTCAGGAGTCACAGACACTCATCCCCTGGCTGAACTTTTGTCATTGCAGAAGCAATGAGAGATAAACTTTAACTCTTTGAACGTTGCACTAGAAATGCTCCGCCAGCACCTGCATTGGTATTTTTAACTTACTGTGATGTCATTTCTTGCAGTATAGGTTTCATCTTCTTAAAATTGTACAACCTAAGCTACAAGGCTATGTGAGTTAATAAACCATTATCTAATTTATTTATCACAACTTGTCATAAATTTAAAAGAAAATATGAAAATTGGACATGGTTTTTCATCACATTTTACTAAATAAACACGCAAAAAATATCGATCCAAAAGATATCAAAATCTACAAACATTAACAAAATATTTCTCACCTCTGCAGAAGTTATTTCAACGCTGTAATTTTTTTAGATTTTGAAATATGATTATTTTTAGGAGCAGAGTGTAAGGGCATTTCTGCAATAGAAATGGTGTCTCGCCGTTTTGCACCAAACGTCACGTAACGTGATGACATCATCCCGAACGTACAACATGATGACACCAAAGACCAAGATTAAGCTTCTCCTCATAATGCGTAGCTCCTATGGCGCCATTCTGATGCTACCAAGCCATCACTTCCCGTTAGCATCCCATTGACTCCTATTCATTTTGACGTCACTTTGACAGAGAATAACTTTACATCTGAAGAGTTTAAAGACTCTTTTTGTCCATTGTTTATTTCTAAAGAAACACGACAATGTATAAAAGGCTCCATTACCTTGTAGCTCACGTTATGGCTCCGTAGCAGACGTTTTTATAAAAATAGGCTAACGATTGGGTCATAACCACGAGACTTACTGTCTCATAGTAGAGGAATTACCGTATAGTACAGGAGAAGCTCTCAGGCAGTTTGGACTTCCATTAGCTGTTTAAGTTTAATTACTAATGTTAACTATCATTTTAGTGATCAATAATTAGCCTGTGCCTATGTTATCTCCTTACATATACCTACGCTCTCCGTCTCTGCTAGATTGGGAATGATTGAGATTTCTCTTGGCACAGCTACCAGAAGACTTCCAACTTTCAGACAGGTTGCTCACGTCACATCTACGTCTTCAAGCTCAGTTGGAGGCTGCTCAGTAACGCTTAGCCATCACCGGGAAAGAGACTTCACTGGTCTCCGTCCAGAGACACGGGATCTGTTGGTCCATTATATATACTCTATGCCACAGACAGAAGCCTTAGCTTTCTGCTGCAAAAAAATGAACGCTCTAGCTGTCAGGGTTTTTATTTAAGATTGATTTAAACAGATGATCTTAACAAAAATGCCCAAAACTTCCAGACATTGCTCACAAAACTCCATCAACTTCAGACTACACGTTTGTTTTTTTCTATTTTTATCCGTTGAACCCGTGAGGACACCAGAACCAAATCCCCGCGGCATGTTTTCATCACGGTGTCCTCACTGTGACCCACTGTCCCGCTCAGCAGCAGCTGCACACAATAATCACAATTTGTTTAAAGTGTGAAAACAAACCGCTGCAACAGTCGAGCTTTTGAGGTGAATACCTGATGTGTCGGCGCAAAGCTGCTTTTGGTCTCACACACGCACAAAAACACACACACACACACAGACAGACACAAACACACACATACACACACACACACAGACAGACAGACACACACAGACACACACACACACACACACACACACACACAAACACACACATACACACACACACACACACACAGACAGACAGACACACACAGACACACATACACACAAAGACAGACACACACACACACACATACACACAGAGAGACAGACACACAGACACACACACACACACACACACAGACAGACACACACAGACACACACACAAAGACAGACACACATACACACAAAGAAACAGACACAGAAACACACACAGACAGACACACAGACACACACACACACACACACACACACACACACACACAGACACACACACACACACACACACACACACACACACACACACACAAAGACAGACAGACAGACAGACAGACAGACACACACACACACACACACACAGACTCTCACTGCTGCTTTGGTTTAACATTAATGATGATGAGGATAAAAATGAAAGGACTTCTCTCTCTGCCAGAGGTGGGACGACCTTTTCCTCCCCCCCGCTGGGAGAAGGACGAACCCTAAATCACCTTCTGTCCCTCTCTGAATCACATCTGCTCAGTTCCTACATTATCCTTCTCTAAACGACTCCAAACAAACTCCTTCCATCTCTGTCCTCCACAGAGGAACACTGGTAAATTTTTTCTTTATGAGTCCACATTACACAAACTGCCTCCTTATCTGTATTCTCTACGGACGCCTTAACTATCGGTAGCACAGGCGCCTATGCTACCCGCGTCGTGTGCCAAACTGCCAGTAGGTTACATTCATTTAAAATTGAACATTGCAGTTATTGCTACGTGGAGAGGTGGCATTGATTCTTCATTTCCCACGAAGCTGATCACGGTTACGTGTTCATCTCCAATGCTATCTGTATTTGTGAGAAGTGGCGCTGTCCTGAGGTGAAAGATTGAGATTGATTGAGATTACTGAGTTAATTACTTAGAGTTAATCGCCGTGTGTGTTCGTGTCGGTCGCTATCCATTTCCTAAGGTTCTGAATTGCAAACATTTTTTGACTCGTTTTTTTTTTTTTGAAGGGCAGTGTGCCCGTGAGCACCCACGGAGGAAAACATAAATCGGCGCCTATGATCGGTAGGGTTGTGTACCGTTTGGATTTTTACGGTTCCGATGCCAAACCGGTACTTTTAAAATGATTCCGATTCCTAAACCGATTCTTTAAAAACTGAAAAATGACATCAAAGAAAGGCTCTTTTATAGAGTTATTTTTTTATGGAAAATTATAAATAAAATGTAACAATATATTAACATTTTAAAGTACTTAAATATATAATCACCTATAGTCACCTAACAAGGAATCCTTGGCTGTGAAATACAGCCACAATTTCGACCGCTTCGATTCAGGCATTTCAAATGCACTAAAATCTAGCTAGCTAGCTAACGATGGACTAGCAGAGGAAGTGTAATATGTTTACTAGCGATCACGTGCAGTGAATGGTTAATATGCTTTTACGTGCGTTTTGGTGAGCCCAGAGGGAAAATATGGCATTTTAAAAGTAGCCTACGGTAGACTACAGAGAAAGGGGGATATTTTTACGTCCGTTTCGGAGCAACAGAGAAAAAATATTTCAGTTGACACATTAAGTGGAACCGAAATGAGGAACCAAAATTTGCGTTCTAATGTGGTCAGATTCCTACCAGTTGCGTAGGAACCGGTTCCATAGTGGAACCGGGTTTCGGTACCCAAACCTAATGATCGGTAGCTACAACTTTCAGATGCATAGACAAATTACGTACTTCATTCCTGCAACCCGAACTGTGTTTGGTGAAAGAGCTTTCATAGTTTTTGCACCCTCATCTCAGTGTGAGCTACAGAGTCGGCTTAAACTAAATTAGCCTGGAAGATTTTAAAGACAGGATTAGGTGCTATTTGCCGACTCAATGCACTCGTCCTGTTACTGAACACTGATCATTCATAGGTGCGGATTAACTTAATGAGGTAATTATTAATAAGAAGTGAGCTTTAGAGGTGATTGTAGGTGGAATGTTTGGACAGAGCTAGGCTAGCTGTGAAGCTGAAATTGTATTTCATTTTAAATATATATATTTATAAAAAATATATATATTTCTATAACAAATCCCACATCAAAATAACTGAGGCTACATTAACATTGCTACATTAGGCGTCAGTGTCGGTGTTGCCAAAGGTCTTCGTTTGCAGCCGTTGAGACTGCAACACAACCCCGCAGATTCCAAACCAAAACGGGTCAGAAGTGTTTCTAAAAGTCTCCGGTTTAGGGGCTCGGAAATGCCAGAGCAGGGGGAATGAGAGGGGGAAACACCAGAGCAGGGGGAATGAGAGGGGGAAACGCCAGAGCAGGGGGAATGAGAGGGGGAAACGCCAGAGCAAAGGGAATGAGAGGGGGAAACGCCAGAGCAGGGGGAATGAGAGGGGGAAACGTAGCAAAAGATATTCCTTTTTAATCCAAAATATAGCATTTAAATGTAGCCTATATAGAAGAAAATCTCTTGAAATGAATAAACTAAGATATAGTGACATCTGAAGTCAAACAGCTGTCAAACAGCTTATTATGTAGGTGCGCGCCTGTATTAACATGTGCTTGTTGCCCCGTGTGAGCTGATGACCTCATCTGTTGACATTTCTGAATGCCTTCCTACAGTTGCTTAATAAAAGCTTTCACACAAACGTACATGTGTCATTACTATGAGAAAAAAACAAGATTTTAACTGTGTTGGGCTCGGGCCAGGCTCGGACAGAAAAATGCAGCCCGATCTGCACTCTAATCCCTACTGCCGAGTGTCCTGTAAAAAAGTGAAACCTGGACACTGACCATGCTCGTTGTTGTTTCTGCTGACCTGTGTGTGGCTTCACAACAGTAGAGCGGCCTGATTGTGTCACTGTGTGTTTGTCTCAGGCTGACGTGGGAAAAGCACAGGGGACAGCAGAGTGCCAGGTCGGTTTACCGTAGGAACGCTGCCTGTCACACACACATTCACCTCAGAGTTCACACAAAGGACGTAGCAAACTGTGGGGTGGTGGATGGGACAAACAAACTTTCTTTGGGACTTTGGGACAAAAGGACTTTTACCCATTTGAAAATAAATGGAAACAGAGAGTTTTTTTTTTTACTTAACGGGAATAAATGGAGCTACGTCACGTTCTGCGTCACCACGTAACTTTCAGGAAGTGAAGTCACGTCTGATTTTAACTCAAACTCTCAAAGTTTTGGTGTCTAAACCTAACCAAACTGGGACAAGTTTTTCACATGTTTGACTTGCAAGAACATTAAAAGATCAAGAACAAACTGGGGGTTAGGAAACATCACGTCAAGTCTCACCTGGATTCATCGTCTCTGGCGATCAGCAAGGACATGTGATTAGAGAGCGAGGCTGTCCTCATTATCTCCACCGCCCTATCAGGAAACAGGACATAGATGTGACGTCAGCTGCTGGTATGCAGGTGAGTGTATTGTTCATACTTACAGATTAAAACTGGGTAAATAATTGTAGACACAGGACAAAAAAAACTAATCAATGAACAAGGCCAAAAGCATTAAACATTTGCTAATTAGCAGTGAACACAAAGTACAGCTGAGGCTGATGGTAATGCCATTAGTTCTGCAGGTATTTGGTCATAAACCTAAGTACAAATTGAAACTTCTGGTGGTGCTAGATGGAAGTCAGGGAATCACAAACAAAAGCTTTTACATCAGGGACCATTACTTTAAAACAAAAAAACTCCCTTTCCAGGTAAATTAAGGTGAGCAGCTGCATCACAGGTTCTAAAGGCGCTGACACACCAACCCAATAATCAGCCGTCGGACAGTCTGGTGAGGTCGGTGACTCGAGTCTGTTTGGTGTGTTCCGTGCCGTCGTCAGTCTGAGGAGCCGTCGGCCTTCATTTGGGCCGATTTGACTTGTTGAATCCGGCCAGTGGGCAGTCAGACTCAATGACCAATCTGATTGGTGGAGCGCTAGCCCTTGACTAGCGAATCAGTGCACTTATGTTAAAACACTTACCGGAATTGACGAGCGCGATGAGCATGTCGAATGCCTCTTAAAATCTGACGAAAATCTTTCAAACTGACCTTTGTCGATCAAAAAAGCTGCACGGCCTATTTCTCGTTTAAAATGTTTTCAGAAACACGTTTCGGTGAACTATTTTCGTAAAATACGAGATTGTATTCCGAACGAGCCGCCATTATGGTCGGCTTTGAAATTCAGGAGAAGCCAGACCCACGTGACGCGTTCATCATTTCCGGTTTTCATTTTTTGAGTGACAATACAGATTAGCGCAGCCTGCTGTTATGGAGACGTATTACGTCTCACGCACGCACAGAACGTACGCTCAAGTCGGCGTCTCTTCGCTGTGTCCGGAGGGACTTTTTGGACCGACGGGAGTCGACTGATCAGTCCGACTGGCTTTTCTGCCGACGGTCGGCCATCGTGTTGGTGTGACAGGGTCTTAAGCAGAAAGGCCTGGAGGAACTTTATCAGAAGCAAATGCTAAGAAGGGTTGAATCTATCCTGTCAGATAGTTGCCAAATTGCACCATTGGGGGACAAATAAAGTAACTTGAACTTGAACTTGAACTAAATTAGGAAAGCAGATGGGAGGGTCGTTTCTGACATCTTCTCTAAAATATAAACAAACGTATGCATAATGACTGTATGGGCTTAGGATGAAAAGGCCCAGAGATATATGCGCTGGGCACCATAAATGTCTGAACAAAATGTCATTGCAATCCATCCAATAGTTGTTGGGATATTTGTGTCTGGACCAAAGTGAAGAACTGACAGACATTCTCATCCCTGGGAGCCACACTGGCTAAAATTAAAAACACCTCTTGGCTTAAAATACTTCTGCAAACACACACTCAATGATAAAATGCAGACACAGCCCACGTCAAACTCACCTCTCATTGGTCACCCCAATCAGACTGATGTTATTGACATCCAAAATCAGGTCACCTGCCTTAAGCTGCCCTGGAACAGAGAGAAACAGACAGACCTGGTGAGGGAGGAGGATAATAATAACAGTAACAACTTTCCCCGGTAACAAAAAAAATACCTACCGTCCTGAGCTGCCAAGCCACCGCCTATCACCCGTTTGATGTAGATGCCAAACTCTTCTCCTGTCTGGTCTCGGTAACCGCCGATTATCTTCACCCCTGTGCACAGACGAGTTTAGGTTAGTTCGGAAACTTGTGGGGTTTTTGCACTAATTTTAATTTTATTTCTCAGCATCAATACCATGTCATGTTTTATTTTCACATACCATGAAAATGAAACAGAAAATGGGGATACAAGAGACTGTCATCCCCCGAAAAACACCCACATAAGTCGTTTTTTGCAGCAGAATTATGACCTATATTCACGTTTCTAGTGGCAGCGCCCTCTAGTGGCCGTAGTAGTTCTGACGGGAGCAAAGCAGGAAGTAAGGTGAGAAAGTATAAGAGCACCAAATGTCCTGGTAAGGAGGGAGATTGGGGGGGTGGATGGGTCAAACAAACACAGGACTTTCCCCCAAGAGACCGGGGGTTCAGGTCCCGTTTGAAAATAAAAGGAATTAGAGAGGTTTTTTTTACTTTTTTGGAACAAACTGAGCTACATCACGTTCTGCGTCACGTGGTAACCTTCAGGAAGTGAAGTCACATCTTTTTATCAACTTAACTCAGTAGTTTTGGTGCCTAAACCTAACCAAACTGGGACTGTGGTCGGATTAGAGGGGAGGAACAAACAAGCTATATCGCCGTATGGTTTGGAGGACTTGTTGCTCCTTCCAGTAGTTTTCTAAATGTAGACAAGACCAGAAGATGTGTGTGTTATTGCCCTGCTGTTCTCCACAACTCTTTTTAAAATAAAGGATCTGTTTTGACTTTTAACAACTCTGTCTGGACGCACATATAATTAGTGTTGGGTACCGAAACCCGGTGCTAATACGGCACCGGTGCCTAAACGACCGGTATCTACCGGACCGAATTGCAACGCAGATTTTGGTGCCTCATTTCGGTGCTACTGAAATGCCAGCGCTGCTCTCTGACAGATGTTAGAGGCAATGAAGCATCGCTGCACGAGACTAGCTAGTTAACATAATACACTTGATAGGAGGTAACGTTAGCCTACTGTTAGCTAGCAGGTGGACTAAACACGGTTAAAGTGCTGACAGCTAAACGGTATAATGGGTGACTGTATTTTACTGAAGAGAATTCCAACAGGGGGACGTTAAGCAGTGTGCAGCTGCCCTAGTGCCGTTGTCGGAAAAAACAAAACAGACATGGTGCGTTCACTTAAAACTAGTAAGCCTTGTGGTGCATTCAAAGTTATTGTAAATACCCTATTCCCTGTTACCCTATTTTTTTAAGTATCGGTTCAGGCACCATTTAGGCACCGGCACCGTTTTAAAAGTATTTTGTTTGCCACGTCACATTTCAACACGATGAGACGAAGTTTAGAGACATGTGAGAGTAAGGTAACAATGGTTCAGAGGTCAGAGAGGTTCAGAGGAACATGCTCACCAAGTCCCTTTCTGCAGTCGCAGAAGTCCAGCCTCTGTACGGCTCGGTTGATGCCGTGCGGGCCCATGATCGTCCTGGCAAAAAGCAAAAACACAACAGATTCAAAAACATATCAACATCCAAAGCCTCTCCCTCTCCTCTTCTGCGTGCTCTGCTGCAGAAAATAATCAAATCATCACAGGATTTTGTCATTTTCTCTCCCTCCCTCCCTCCTTCCCTCCCTCCCTCCTCCACCCAGCCACATCCAAACCAATAAAAATCTGTCGCCTCTTAAACGCCACGGCAGTTGTGGATGTTAAGAAGGCACCGAAAGACACAAATAGTGGTTAAAAATAATCAAAGCAACATTACAAAGCTGTTATTATATCCTCCACAGCTGCTGTGTTGAACCAAAGATGTGTGCAGAGCGATTTGTGGGTTAAACAGCTCAGGTTAAAGCTGAAGAGGTTCCTTAGTTAACATAATGCTGCTGTGTGTTGGTCCGGTCCCGAGGCTCAGCTAACCGTCACAGCAGAGCTTGTTTTAGATGCTTACGTAGGTGTGTCTGTGTCAAAGTGTTTGTGTAGAGACAGCATCTATTGTCTTGTGCCTCTTTCCGACCAAGTAGTTACAGGAACGTAGTTATAGGAACAGTCCACTTCTAAACAGTTCTACTAACTACTCTCCCCCAAAACCGTTTTTTCCATTTGCATTCTCACTGGCCAAGTGGCCATAGGGACTGGTAGGAGGGGTAAGCGAGTGATGCAAGCACGGCAACGGTCTTTATAGCGTTAAAATCAGAAAACAAATACACCAAAACAAGTATGAACTAAATACTAAATCTAATGTATATAGCATATTTGTCATAATTTAAACAAGTCTCCCGAAGAGAAACGGGTATCTCTCTCTCCCCCGCCTGCAGCGCTGTGGACGTGTGTGTGTGTGTGTGTGTGTGTGTGTGTGTGTGTGTGTGTGTGTGTGTAACGGCCGGCGAGCCGCAGGACACGCTTGTGGAGTTTAACTCCGAAAAGACAGTTAGCCACAGGTTCCCGTTAATCTTATGATGGACATGTGTTGTGATATTAACGAACCATCAACGACGAAATAAAAGCCTCTTATTTACGAGACCGGTCTGAGAGACCTCCAGCTTACCGCGAGGTGTCTGAGCATGACTGGCAGAGCGACGAGCTAGTGGCCGGGGCAGGCGCCTGCTGGCTGTCGCCTCACTTCATGGAGCGTCTCAACTCCAAAAACTTTGAAGCAAATTGTCAATTCAGCATCAATTTTTCGCAAGACTGCCTATATTCGAAATCTAAACAGTTCATTTCTCGCCTAAAACGTTGTCAGAAGTGAAATTAGTGATGAATAAGATGGCGAAAATTGTTAAAATTGTCCCATTGTTGGTCTGTCTGTACCGGAAACTGGACCCTCGTTGACCTAGGTTCATATACTGAAAAGGGAACAGTGAAAAGAGCATGCCCTGAAGTAGGAGCTGAAAGAGTTACAGGAACTGTGGCCAGAGGAACTTAAAAATCCCCAAATTGGTCCAGTCAGAACACGAGAAAAAAAGGGTTCTAGGAACGTTATGTTCTAGGAACTGCAAAAATCCCTCCGGTCGGAAAGCGGCTATGGACTGACTGACTTCACTTCCCAGGGCCGGCACAAGAGTGCTCTTGTCTTGTGGGTGGCTTGTGGCTCAGAGGTAGAGTGATTGCCCCATAACCACAAGGTTGCGGTTGCATGTCAAAGTGTCCCTGAGCAAGACACTGAACCCAAAGTTGTTGTTTAAATAGCTGTCCACAGCTCCTAATACTAGGATATGTTAACTATTAACTATAAAGTCTTTTTCTACAATGTACAAACCCTACCCTCCAACTAGAATGTCTAGAAGCTTTTGTGCCAATATTGAACAACTTTTGATTTAGGGTTAGGTTCAATGCCCAGAATGCACCTGAACACACCTCCCTGTAAGACCAGCACGCCCAGAATGCACCTGAACACACCTCCCTATAAGACCAGCACGCCCAGAATGCACCTGAACACACCTCCCTGTAAGACCAGCACGCCCAGAATGCACCTGAACACACCTCCCTGTAAGACCAGCACGCCCAGAATGCACCTGAACACACCTCCCTGTAAGACCAGCACGCCCGTGGGCGCAGGTGCAGATTGGAGGCGGTGATCAACGTAACAGTATATGATGAAAAAACACAAATAACACAATAACATTATTTTCAGTGAGAATATCTTCTCATTTCTGGGGCTTTTACTTGTCGGATGTCTTGGCTTATCATTTTAGAACAACACTTTGTGTCTAATGTTATTTATAAATATAATATATTGGTCGTTGGCTGTATGTTGAGATGGATAATGTAATTATTTCACATTAAGCAACTCCAGAGAGATTAGCGTGAGCTCTGCTTTACCTTGGAATATTTATATATCCACTTCTCTGTGCATTATCCCTTACATAACGTGCAGTATATGTAATCTGGATGCCTCACAGCTCGCTTTAGATAACAACATGACATTAATCCAATCCTGGATCTTGTTTTCCATTTTCAAGACTTATTACTTCACTTTTCATCCACCAAGTAAAATATAGCATTTATTTTACTTTACTCATTTTACTACATGTATCTGATGGCTGGAGATACAAGTTGCTTTGCAGATTCTGGATAAAAGCTTAGCCTGAAACTACGGCAAAGATGCGTCAGTCAGAGATGCCTACGTCAAGGAGTTGACCATTTATAGCAGGGGGGTCAAACTCAATTTCACGAAGGGCCACACTGGAAAAAGAGAATCACGTCAAGGGCCAGACATGCAGAGTTTATTGACGTGCTTTTATTTCATCGAAAAAGTTAAATATCTTTGACTCAATTATTGCATGTCCCATATAGTCTTCTCACTGACAGTTTGGTCCGCATAAAGCCTTGAAAAAGTCAGCAACAAAGTTCCAAAGCCATCCTAGAATTTAGCAAATCCAGCAAAACAATTATTATATTTTCTAAGTAGGCTACCACACAGCTGACTCTCAACAAGCTCTTTCACAGCCTGAATATTAAACTCTGCTTCTGGGGGAATTTCTGCGTCTCAAAGTCGGCAAATTTGCCAAATTCTGCTTTGAGTGTCATGTAATTGCAAGTTGAAAAATAGTTTCCCATGTTTTTGGTTTGGTGCACAACAAGGTGGGCCAAAATATATTGTGAACTTAGATTGATACGCGGGCCGGATCAGAATGTGCGAGGGGCCTGATTTGGCCCACGGGCCTTGAGTTTGACACATGTGATCTATAACAAAGAGTTATACCATTAGATTGAGCACAAATGGCTCACAAAAGAATCTGAGCAACAAGGAATCTGTTTGTGAAATAATCCCCCTTCATAAACACATTATGGCTCAGCAGAGAACCCAGAACAACCCTGACTCTGGAGACAGACAGGATAAGTAAAAGTTCACGTTAAAACACAAACAAAAAGTCAAAACCAGGCAGGCAGATGAGAACAGTAAAACTCATCTAAAAGGGTTCAGACAGAAGTCCCATGGGCAGGAAGAACAGATGGCTGGAAAGCAGAGGTCAATGCACAAAGGTCAATCCAGACTCACTGTGATGTGGCTCTAACACAAGTAAATTAGCTCTCCACCGTAACGTTAGTCAAAAGGTTGAAATATGAAAGCATCACAAATGCATTTTAAATCAAGGAGATGAGAGTACATCCAGTTGTTCCTTGTCCCCGTTTGCTCAGCAAAGTTAAAGGTGCTGTTGGTAGGATTGCGAAGATCCAGGACAAAAAATTTTAATATCGACAAATTCTCAGTCCCTCCCCCCTTTCCGCTAAAGCCCAAAACGGTCTCCTAAGCCCCTCCCCCCACAAGGGAGAAACCTATCTGCGTGTGCCTGAGCAGTGATTGACACGCAGTTAGACACGGCCCCTGGCCCTAATTGGTGCATCTGAACAGTTAGACACCCCCCTGGCCCTGATTGGTGCATCTGAACAGTTAGACACCCCCCTGGCCCTGATTGGTGCATCTGAACAGGGAGCTGTGGATTTTTCGAAATCGCACTACAGGCTGTAGGTGGTGCCAGAGGAGCTGGATTTATTTTTAAATGTAGTTCTACTCAAACATAGGGTCAGTTTCAGCAAATATGACGAAGTTAGTTTTATAAGTCTTACCTACTGCACCTTTAAACTGTATGTATGGGACTCAGGAGTTTTTTTACCCAGAAGTTATTGAAAACAAACACTGTGATTGGATTTATACTGTAGACACTTGCTTCCCTCGCCAACCGATATATTCTCTGTGGCATTCCCATTCATTCTCTGCTAGATCGTGTACGTTTTTTTGCTGCTTAGCGTTTCAGCCTTCGTGCATGTCTGTCTGACCCCTGCCTGCCTTTTTGGACTGCTGCCTCTTTGTCTGATCCCTAATTGGTTTAGGAGTTTTCCTTCTCTTATTAACCTGTCTGGTATTGACCTCAGCTTGTTTCAGGCCATGAGTAAGACTGAACTTTAACTCAACCTGGCTGGTTTCTGAGTTTTGGCGCCAAACGTGATTATACCAAGCGTTTACAATGCAGTTTGTACGTATGTATGTATGTTGGTATTCCTTAAAGTTGTGTCAGATTGTCCAACATCATCATTCTCCCTCCATACCTTTCTGCGTCAATGAAGCGACAGTGTTTGCAAGTTTCTGAAACCTACAAACTTATATTCATGCCCACTTCACAGAGGTGCAAAGGTAGGCAGGATTTTAACTTCTCCAAAAGCTCTCATCAACTATTTGATGACAGGTATCCCAAGAACAGAAAGATCAAACTAAGACTGGGTAATATATAGGAATAATAAACATGTACACATGTGGTGCACACAGCAGAAAAAAATGTGAAATGCAGACGAATTACAGTTGCTTTTTCATAGATTTTTTGTACGTATGGTTCGTGAGAACAGGCTGCTTTTTCACCTCAATAACCTGACAGCAGTAGCAGCGACGGTGGCTCTCTGAGCCCCGCGAACAGATGACAACGTGCAGCTGTTCGCTGCTGGGACACGAGGGAGCAATTAAACTGATCACTTAATACCTGATAATCTGCAGTACCTGCCACAAGTGATTAACATCCCACACAGGCCTGCTGCCAGAGGAAGCAAGCAGAAATGCCACAGTACAGACACCAGGCCAGTACAAATGCTCTTCCTGACTTATTTAATAGGTTGAGTTGATGAATCAGACTAAGTAGATCTGAAGCTTCAGACCTCATGACACTGAAAGCTAGAGCTGCAACAATAAGACATTTTCACAAAAAGATGTGTATGTAGAGTCAATAAATCAATGTTTGTATTATTGTTGACAGTAGATGGAAGAGTATCCATTACTTCACATCAAGGGGGGAGCGTGTCTATGTTCCCAACAGCCCTATGGTCCCACATTTGTAAGATTTTTTCAAAAGTAGTCCCACATTTCCTTTTTCAAAAATTTCTATCAGATTTTATCCCCCTAACCCTAAACTATGTTGTGGGAGGATAGGGGTTACATTGAAGGGAAATGTAGGAACACAAGACCTAATTTTGACAATGTCCTAGAAATGTGCGAACATAGGGCCTAACTTTAAGAAAAATCTTAGAAATGTGGGACCATAGGGCTGTGGGAACATAGGGCTGTGGGAACATAGGGCTATGGGAACATAGGGCTATGGAACTTAGGGCTGTGGGAACATAGGGCAGGGGTGGCGAACCTGCGGCTCGTGAGCCGCATGCGGCTCTTTGCCTGCTCCTGTGAGGCTCTAACTGAGCGGCTGGGCTCTGGGTTAAAAAAATAAAAGGAAAAAAATAAAAATACTGTGTATATATTTATATATATTAAACCTTTCGCGTTTCGTATCGCGTCGGTCGGTAACATCATAGGACGGTAACTATGTGGTTTGTTTAAGTGGTGTTGCCGTAGCTAGCTGTATATCGTGTATTGACAATGCAGGGTAGGTGATGCTAGTGAGTGAGTGAATAATGGCAGAGTCAGGAGGAAAAAGTAAAGCTAAGCGCAAATATGAAGAGGAGCACAGGACATTTTTATCTGAGTGGGAGGAACTGTATTTTTTTGTGGAACGAAATGAGAAGCCTTTCTGCTTGATTTGCGAGACTTCGCTATCGCATTTTAAAGCATCAAACCTGGAGCGCCATTTCACCTCAGTCCATGCTAACATCGCCCGGGATTTCCCCAAAGGCAGTGAACTTCGCAAGCACAAGGTAAACACGTTGAAACGGCAGTCAGAGAAGCAGACTCAGCTTTTTCGAAAATTCGCGAAGCACTCAGAGACTGTCACGTTAGCATCATATCAGGTAGCATGGAACATTGCTCGTGCCAAAAAGCCATACAGTGAAGGGGACTTTGTGAAGACATGTCTCAAAGATGTCATTGCTATCCTCGCGCCTGAAAATGACAATTTAAAGCGGTCTGTGTCCGACCTGCAGCTGTCACGGCACACAATTGAACAGAGAATATCGGATATTAACAACTCCATTGAAACACAGTTACATACGGACCTTGAGAAATGCCTGTATTTCAGCATTGCTTTGGATGAGAGTTGTGACATTCAAGATAAGCCTCAGTTGGCAATATTTGTACGGTCTGTGTCAGAAGACTGCACAATTAAGGAAGAGCTGCTTGACATTGTGCCGTTAAAAGACAGGACCCGTGGCATTGACTTGAAAGAGACACTCATGACTGTTGCTGAGAAGGCACATTTACAGTTGTCAAAACTGACAGCAATAGCCACAGACGGTGCGCCAGCTATGTTAGGAGCTGCAAATGGCCTTGTTGGGCTGTGTAAAGCGGATGACCGTTTCCCGGATTTTTGGACATTTCACTGCATTATCCATCAAGAGCATCTGGTGTCTAAGAAGCTGAACTTGGACCACGTCATGAAACCAGTGCTAGAAATTGTGAATTTTATTCGCACTCATGCTCTCAATCACAGACAGTTCAAAAACCTCATAGCTGAACTTGATGAGGATCTTCCCAGTGATCTGCTTTTCCACTGCACTGTGAGATGGCTTTCAAGAGGTAACATGCTTTCCCGCTTTTTTGAAATGTTGAACCCAGTGAAGCTGTTTCTGGGAGAGAAACATAAGGAATATCCTCAGCTACATGACCCCCAGTGGATTTCAGATTTGGGGTTTCTGGTCGACATGCTGCATCATCTGAACAAACTGAATGTAGAGCTGCAAGGAAAGTTAAAAATGCTGCCTGACCTGGTGCAAAGTGTTTTCACATTTGTCAGCAAGCTCAAGCTATTCCAGACCCATCTTCAAAAGAGAGAGCTCACACATTTCCCCTCCTTGTTGAAGGCAAGTGGAGGAGCAGCTGAGGTCTTACAAAGGAGCACTGCACGCTATGCAACACTGGTTGAAAATCTGCAGCAGAGTTTTGAGGACAGATTCTGCAACCTGAGGGAAAAACGGCCACAGATCACCTTCCTCATTAACCCTTTCACTGCTGAATCTGACTGTTTGAAAGCCCCTTTAGTGACAAATGAAGCAGCGTCCCAGTTGGAGATGATTGAACTTTGTGAGGATGACAGACTGAAATCTGTGTTGAGAGAAGGAACCACAGAGTTCTGGAAAACAGTGCCCACAGACAGATATCCCAATGTTAAACAGGCTGCACTCAAGCTAATGTCAATGTTTGCAGCAACTTATGTCTGTGAATCAGTGTTTTCTACACTGAAACAAGTAAAGTCAAAACATCGTTCTGTTCTTACCGACACACACGTGAAAGAGTTGCTTCGAGTGGCCACAACTGAGTACAAGCCAGACCTGAAAAGGCTTGTGGATAACAAAGACTGCCAAGTTTCCCACTGAGTCAGTCTAGGTAAGAAAGAAACCTATAAAACTGTTCTGCTTTGTATTATGACTGTCATTAGATCTGCAAGCCGCTGTTGTAGTGCGGGCGTGCATGTGTTGTGTGGCTCTTTACTATGGTGCGTTTTTTTTTTTGGCTCTTTATGCTGGACTGGTTAGCCACCCCTGACATAGGGCTATGGGAACATAGGGCTATGGAACATAGCGCTGTGGGACCATAGGGCTGTGGGAGCATAGGGCTGTGGGACCATAGGGCTGTGGGAACATTGGGCTGTGGGAACATAGGGCTGTGGGACCATTGGGCTGTGGGAACATAGGGCTGTGGGACCATAGGGCTGTGGGAACATAGGGCTGTGGGAACATTGTGCTGTGGGAACATAAGGCTGTGGGACCATAGGGCTGTGGGAACATTGGGCTGTAGGACCATAGGGCTGTGGGAACATAGGGCTGTGGGACCATAGGGCTGTGGGACCATTGGGCTGTGGGAACATAGGGCTGTGGGACCATAGGGCTGTGGGAACATAGGGCTGTGGGAACATAGGGCTGTGGGACCATTGGGCTGTTGGACCATAGGGCTGTGGGAACATTGGGCTGTGGGACCATAGGGCTGTTGGACCATAGGGCTGTGGGAACATTGGGCTGTGGGACCATAGGGCTGACCCGCATCAGGGAAATGGGTTTGTTGATGCCAAACATTTTTAGGTTTAACATAAAACACTCCTCCATTCAGTGATCACCATGTTATCAAAAATGCAGAGTTACAACTTGACAAGAGGAGAAAATGTTGTCTTTGCTGTTTACTGATGATTATGGAAGCACATGAAAGCATCCTTGGCGTATTAAGATAACCGATAAGTTATTTTAAAGGTACTTCTTGGTTTCATTATGTTATGGTGTAAAAAAAAGGTCTCGTAATAAAATATTTAAACCTGCAGTTACCATTTTTTGGCGGGGGCCCAGAACAAGCTGTAAACATGGCACTAATATAATGTCTCACAAGGTTGATATGTTGTTGTTTAGCTCTGCTTTTGGTCTCTGCCCACTCTGAGAAAATATTGATTATAACACCACTAACCTCTTAAAAAACATGGCCTTGACCAACTGCCATGCTTTGCTTGTTGTCAAGCCATGATGTCTCTCTCTCTCTCATGGGTGGGCCAAATTCTCTGGGCGGGCAAAGCAGAGAAAGGGGAGGTAACTTTTCCCCTTATGACATCATAAAGGAAAGATTCCTGATTGGTCCATCTGAGCTTTCATTTTCTCAAAGGCAGAGCAGGATACCCAGGGCTCGGTTTACACCTATCACCATTTCTAGCTATTGGGGGACCATAGACAGGCTGGGGGAACTCATATTAATGTTAAAAATCCTCATTAAGTGATCATTCCATGCCATGGGACCTTTACATTACATTACATGTAAACTGATATTACTGATAAATAAGGAAAACATAATGTAAGAATGAAAAGTGGGAACAGTAGTTTGACAAATTAATCCAAACTAAGGCCTTAACACACAAGGGAAGTGACGAATAACGCTAACTCCCCAATCCTTACCCTGGAAAATGCTAAATACTTGCCTGCCAATGTTTTAAAAACTATTGTTTATCTTGTTGATTAAAATGTTTGATTAGATTCACCCCAGCTCATCAACCACGGCTGGGTCAGGACATATTTTAGGATGACGGTGGGACAGTTAGAGGTCCTTCTGGGGTGGCTGTCACGTCCGCATCTTAGGAGTCAGCGGACCAACTCAGGGTAACCTATTAACGCATAGCAGCGTCTGGCAATCTCTCTGAGGTAAGCTGCTGTATAGCCTAAGCTACTGTAAGCTGTTTCCTTTAGTTCTCTGTTAGCTAATTGCTCTGAGTGGATGTAAGTCCCCTGTGGTGAACAGTATTTGAATGTTTATTGGTATAGGGAAAAGTATGTTGCATAAACCAATGCCAATCTGCCATGCCCGCCCCTAGATGGGCCTTTAAAATACATACAGACAGACTTAAACAATAAATCACCATAAAACAGGAAGCAATGGATCGTTCATGACTATATGTCTGCTCCCTCTTCAAAAACAGTTTTGTAAGATATGTAACGCAAATTGTTTGGCATAAGTTCTCGTTTGAATCTATTTTAGTTAAAGGTCCTATGACATGCTGCTTTTTGGATGCTTTTATATAGGCCTTAGTGGTCCCCTAATACTGTATCTGAAGTCTCTTTTATATAGACCTTAGTGGTCCCCTAATACTGTATCTGAAGTCTCTTTATATAGACCTTAGTGGTCCCCTAATACTGTATCTGAAGTCTCTTTTATATAGACCTTAGTGGTCCCCTAATACTGTATCTGAAGTCTCTTTTATATAGGCCTTAGTGGTCCCCTAATACTGTATCTGAAGTCTCTTTTATAGATCGTATCTGAGTCTCTTTTATAGGCCTTAGTGGTCCCCTAATACTGTATCTGAAGTCTCTTTTATATAGACCTTAGTGGTCCCCTAATACTGTATCTGAAGTCTCTTTATATAGACCTTAGTGGTCCCCTAATACTGTAGCTGAAGTATCTTTCCCAAAATTCAGCCTTGGTGCAGAATTACAGCCACTAGAGCCAGTCCCACAATGATCTTTCCTTAGGATGTACCATTTCTGTGTCTGTAGCTTTAAATGCTATTGAGGAGGAGAGGGGGGGGTGCAAGATGGAGGGTGGGGGTGTGGCCTTGACCAACTGACCATGATGTCTCTCTCTTTCTCATGGGCGGGCCAAATTCAGAGCAGAGAAAGGGGAGGTAACCTTTCCCCTTATGACCTCATAAAGGGAAGATTCCAGATCGGCCCATCTGAGCTTTCATTTTCTCAAAGGTAGAGCAGGATACCCAGGGCTCGGTTTACACCTATCACCATTTCTAGCCACTGGGGGACCATAGGCAGGCTGGGGGAACTCATATTGATGTTGAAAAACCTCATTAAGTGAATTTTTCATGCCATGGGACCTTTAACAACTCACGAAGAAAAGTGCCCTTGGTAACATGACCAGTCTGCATTCTTCGTAATTTCTTTAGATATCCTATGAATTGTGTGCATAAGTTTTCGTACAATATCATATGATGATCATATATAAGTTTAGACCCACAGAGGGGACACAAGAACACATTTTAAAAGGGTTTTTGAAGGACAAACAAACCCAACTTGAAAATGCAGTTTTCCCTGTTTGTGTTAAAAAACATTACATTAAAATGTGCCGCCTCTGAAGAGAATTATTTGGTGTTTACATATTTAAGGTGCTTTCCCTCCCTGTATGTTCAACCGGAGAGGAAAATAATGACAGGAGACTCCCTGTGATAAAGCGCAGCAGCTGTTTTCACAGAGATGAGTGATGCAGAAAGATCCATACGCCGACAGATTATCACGATGCTGTAAGGCAAACAGACACTTCTGCAGCTTCACTTCAAACAGCATCACTAACTGTACGTCCACACCGCCGCCGACTTCAGCTTCTAAAGATACCGGAAGTCATTAATTTCCAATGGAAGCTGCTTCTCTCAGCTGTTGGCGTCGCATTTTGGGCGTTTTGAGCGCCAGAGCGTCAATCAGAAAGTTGAAAGTAGGTCAACTTTATGGTAATGAGCTATGACGCGGTTCAGCAGCAAGCAGCGGCAACCAATCAGAATATAGACGTCATTCACGCTGGCTGATTCCAGAGAAACATACGATGTAAACTTTGGTTCCTACCAAAACATTAGTTCAGAGAAAAAGGAGGAGAAGCTCATCATGGCCGTTGCTGGGTTCCCTATCATTTATGATATTTGCGTATAGGGACCAGTTAGCGTTACCTGCCGGTCACATGGTCTCTAAACAGTCCGCTCACGGTGAAGTCCTGCACGGATCAACAGCTGGCGGCTGCTCGCTCTGCCTGCATGCTGCTGCGGTTCAGCGGCTAACGAGCGAGCTAACTGCTAACAGACACCGCTGCGACCAACAACCAATACACATTCTGTCATTATATATGTCATTTATAAAAGGTTTCTAGTGTCAGTGTATTGGCCGTGCAGTGGCTGCTTGATCTTTTTCCATGATGAACATAGAATGCTGCTACGTCAGAGCGGCCAAAGCCTCAAACAGCTTCCCCGGACTTTCTGACAAGCGTCCTTGACCGGGCGGCCAGAGCTTCTTTGCAGCTCAAGTCAGCGACGGTGTGGACGGACAGTAAGTGATCGCATGAGAGAAGATCAATCATCCATCTGTATCTATCTATCATAAATAGATAGATACAGAGCTAGAGATAGGGACTGAAATATGTGCCACCAGGAACTGAATTTGAATATTTATATTTGAATTGCTAAACTTGAATAATTGCATTGAAAAAGTGAATTTGAATCACATAATTTGAAATTGTATTGTTTAATTTAAATCATTGAATAAAATTGAATTTTGAGAACTGAATTTGAATTGTGTGAATTGAATGTGAAGATATATAGAGAGTTGAATTTTCAGTGAGGATCAAATTTTATTGGACTTCAGTTCCAAACGAATAAATACAATTTCAAATTATGTGATTCAAATTCACTTTTTCAATGCAATTATTCAAGTTTAGCAATTCAAATTCAAATATGAATTATTCAAATTCAGTTTCTGGTGGCACATATTTCAGCCCATATAGAGATACTGTATTTATGCAGAAGGAAATGAAGGTGTCCAATAGCTTATACACATCATACATACACATAGGCACACAGACATACGACAGCCACGCACACATACTGTACATACTGTCGGTACACGATCCGTGCTGCATGCATGATCCGTTCTGCGCATGCGCTAGAATATAATCCTTTTTTACGAGTTCTCTTAATACATCCATGGGATTTACAACACTGCACGATCTGTCATAGTTGTAGCGGTCTGCCGTTAGCCTCATGGATGTATTAAGAGAACGGTTAGCCTCCACCGGGAAGCTAACGCTAGTTTAGCAAACAGCTAATTCGCCTAGCCGCTAGCTGACGGCTTGATTCAGTCTAAAATAACGTTAACTCAAACTAAACACTGGGAAAAGCAGACTACAGCTAAACTAAGACTTTACAGTAATAACAATAAAGACGTAAAGTATTGATTGGTTGCATTTTAAATGAGCACAAGTAGTAAAGTAGAACTGACGTAACAGCTGTTATATATTTTAACGGTTATTTTCAGGTTTGAGGGTCTTTTTCATGCTGTCTCAGCTAGCGGTTAGCCGAATTAGCTGTTAGCTACGACCAGAAGCGTGGAACAGATCGTGCAGTGTTGTAAATCCTCGTACAACAGGATTATCATCTGAGCATGCTCAGAACGCATCGTGTACCGACACATACTACAAAAATACAAAGGAAGATACCAATAGTGTGCCCTTACAGTAAAGTTAGGTTGTAGCATGTTTAAAGGAGCGGTGTGGAAAAAATGCAGAAAGGTGCAATGGTATCATAGTGCAAGAGAGTGCCAGTGCAAATTCTATATGTTTAACTATTGTGCTGTCTTCTATTGGACCATGCACTTTTTTCTAGGCACTTTTTTCAATGTTTTTGGTGCTTTTTTTGGCGTTTTACACTTCTTTTCACTACAGTAAACACCACTAAAGGTGTGGACACACAGAGACGATAATCGGCCGTTGGACAGTCTGGCGAGGTCGGTGACTCGAGTCTGTTCGGTGTGTTCCGTGCCGTCGTCCGTCTGAGGGGCCGTCGGCCTTGATTTTGAATGATTACAAAATGTAAATCATACGAGCCCGTGCACGTTGTGACCGAGCCCAGCCCGGCCCGACACATTAACTGTAATTATGAGCCTGAGCTTGATTTAAACCCAACAATGTTTTAATACGTGGGCCGTTATAACTGACGTTCTCAACTACAATTCCGAGTTGTTTGAACTCCAGAAATCTGTTTAGAATTATCTTAATGAATAATGCAACAAGGACGAAGCATGTAAACTGCTGTTAGTTTATTCAGAATGGAACGGATCGCAAATGGATCCGAATGAAGAAACGCTAAAAACCTCGACCCATAGCTCCCTCAGCCGAATAGTGAGGGGAACAGATCAAGGCTGCAACATAATCAAAGACCTGGAACCATATAGGAGACTTTCTTGTCTCCATCACCTAATTAATACTGTCCTTCACCACGGTCTCCGTCACCTAATTAATACCGTTCTTCACCACGGTCTCCATCACCTAATTAATACTGTCCTTCACCACGGTCTCCGTCACCTAATTAATACTGTCCTTCACCACGGTCTCCGTCACCTAATTAATACTGTCCTTCACCACGGTCTCCATCACCTAATTAATACTGTCCCTCACCACCTAATTAATACTGTGCTTCGCCATGGTCTGCATGCCAACGCACTGGCCGACAACGCGCCAGGTATAGGAGAGACCACATCTGCTGCTAAAGGACTCGTGAGATATCTGAAACAATCTGGCCTGGTTGCACGGTTATGGAAGACGATTTAGCCCAGTTTACCTCACACTCAGGTCAGGTCAGGACATCCACCCAGAGTTACGGGAGAAGCTGGAGAGGCAGAGCTTTCTCCGCGACTAATTAGGCTAATAAAGTAATGATTAAAAACACACAAATGCTTGATCATTTGTGTTTTAAGTTCGGGCTCAGGCAGAAAATCTAAACTCTACTTTCTTCTACTTCATTTTGGAGGCAAATGTGGTACTTTTTACTCCACTGCCTTTATTTGATAACTTTGCAGATTATTTTGTATTAGCAACACTTATTTTCATTATTCACGTGTCTATTGAATGTTTTTTCTAAATTGTCTGATTAATCAATGTTTGTACGAAATGGTGAACAATTCCTGTTGCATGTTCATATTGCATGTTTTATCTAAAGTCCAAAGCTGTTTTTAATTCAGTGACATTACAAAAAACCAAGCAGCAAAATTCTCACCTGAAACCAGAGGATGTTTTGACATTTTCACTAAATAATTATGTCTTAAATGTTTGATCACTTATTGTAACTGTAGATTGACTCTTATGTTGATTTTTTTTCAGCTCTACTTGACAGTATTTTTAGATTTGTCTGAAAGTAATTTGTGTAAGTTAATCAGTCCTTCCAGAAAAAACTTTTTTGTGATTGTTGTGGGCAAAAATCCTTGATTATGCGGCACGTTTTCTTAAAAAATGCGATGAAATATGCGGGATATTTATGCAATTTTATGCGATGAAATTGCGGGAACTTGCAAAAACTGCGGTTTCATCATGGCTTCATCGGGTTTGCAGCTTTTTGATGATGTTCACGTCGTGTAATTATGTCACTTCATAACATTCCCATGGCAAAAGAGGAAAATGGCTGCTCTTGTGTGAAGTAAACGCAACATTTTTCAACTTTCTGCTAAGATACATGTGACTTTTTTTGCAATGAAAATGCGGGAATTATGAAATCATGCAAGCCCCGCATATTTTGCGCGGAAATTGGCAATTTATGCGGCGAAAGTGCGGCGTATTTCAAAAAATGCGGCCCCCGCATAAATATGCAGAATTTGGCTGATTATGCATTGAATTATGCGATCGCATAATCACGTTTTTCTGGAGGGACTGACTTAACATGAGCCCGATATATCGGCCGATATATTGGCGGGCCGATATTATGCATTTTTTATAATTATGAATTAAATAAAATAAAAACGGACAAAACCCCCTTCAACCGTGTTCTGAGTGTTGGCGTTGCAGAGTTTGTCCACCAGAGGGCGCTCTACAATGTCCCTGCTGGCAACACTCGTGTTTAACCCTTTAAGTTTCAGATCTTAAGTTGGTATTTTTATACATTTTATTTATCAGAACTTTAATATATTTTGATGTTCTGTTGTGACAATAAAAGTTTTTTATTATTTTAGTGAGGACTCATAAATAACTACAAATAACTAATGTTAGGGAAATCTGTTCATGTTTTGTTACACGTTTCTGGATTTAAAAAAATATATATATCAGCCGATATATCAGATTTTTAAATCACCAAATATTTGTATCGATATCGGCCTTAAAAATCCTTTATCAGTCGGGCTCTATAAGTTAAGACACTGGCCAAAGTCCGTGAAAAAGTTTGAAAACAAGATTTTTACCTGACACATTCACCTCGTGTTGAAGGTCAAATATAAATCTGTAAAAAGAAAAATGTAAAATGCATAAAAAGTACAATCACTCTCTGAGATCAAGTGGATGGAAAGTATAAAGTCTCAGAAAAGGAACTGCACTGAATCCGTACTGACTGAATGTGTTATTAGAAAACGTTGGTATGTCCCTTTAACCCTACTGTTGTCTTCCCGTCGAACTTCAAGCAACTTCTTTGTTTTTCTGGGTCAAAAATTTAAAATTAAAACTTTTTTTTCATCGTTTTTGTGGTCTCTCTGTACACTTTCGTCGCTTTCCCCCCCGATGTTTTTGTCAGATTCTTTTCTTGCATTTAGGCCTTTAGGGACGGACAGCTTAGAAATGAAAGAGAGAGGGGGGGGTGACATGCAGGAAAGTGCTGCAGGTCGGAATTGAACCCGCAACTTCTGCGTCAAGGACTGAGCTTCTTTACATGGGCGCTCGCTCTACCACTAGGGCACCCGGGCATCCAGTTGTTGTCACTTTTTCCGATGTCTTTGTCGATTTTTTCAGCGCCTTTTTACGTTTTTGAAGCTTTTTCTGACATTTTTGTCACTTTTTTCAACTTCCATTTATCAATTTATGTCTCTCTAAATGCTATTAAATTGAATAAAATGACAAAATTCAATGAAAGTACAGAACTGATTATTTATTTTACTTGTGAAGAGCGTCGTACAGGAGGGTTAAAACCGCTCTTACATGCATGACCCAGAACTGCACGCAAGCATGTGGACTTAAAGTCAGAGGCATCTGCCGGTAAACAGGCTGTAAACCTATTTAACCTCTGAAGTCAGTGAGCCACAGCCGGAGATCAAGGCAGAAAAACAAAAAGCTTTAAACCACCTTAAAGGAGACAGGTTTCTGTCTCTCTTTTTTAAAAAAAAGGAGATAAGGAAGGAGGGAAGGAAGGGAGAAGGAGGAGCAGATGGGGAATTAGCTTACCAGTAGAGGAGAGACAGCCCATCGAATCGCTCGGCGTCCTGAGGGAGAAATGGCATCGCACGACGGTCCTAGACAAAAAACAACAACCGACCAATCCCACACAAACACACACACACACACTCACACACACAAGTGTTACGGCGCCATGAGACAGCAGCGGGATGAGATGAGACGGCAACGGCAGTTCACACGAGGTCGGGGTGTGTGACCGGAGTGAAGAGGAGAAGGATGGAAATCCGCCTAGACAGGGAGAGACACACGCTTACCTTTACTCACTAATCCGTGCTGATACCCGTCCGCCACACACACACACACACACACACACACACACACACACACACACAGAGACACACATACACACACACACACACACACACACACACAGAGAGACACACACACGTGCACATGCACACACACACAGAGACACACACACACACACACATGCATGCACATGTACACACACACAAGCACATGCGCGCACACACACACACACACACACACAGAAGTACATGCACATGCACGCACACGCACACACACACACACACACACACACACACACACACACAAGCACATGCACACACACACACACAGGGACACACACACACACACACTCAAGCACATGCACACACACACACAAGCACATGCACATGCACATGCACACACACACACACACACGGGGACACACACACACACACACACACAAGCACATGCACACACACACACACAGGGACACACACACACACACTCAAGCACATGCACACACACACACACACAAGCACATGCACATGCACATGCACACACACACACACACACGCACACACACAGGGACACACACACACACACACACAAGCACATGCACATGCACACACACACAGAGACACACATACACACACACACACATATACACACATAAGCACATTCACACTAACGTCACAGAAGATGAAACTAAACATTTTCCTAAGACGTGCTCTTTCTCCAGTTGAAAGATTAGCGTTATAGTTAAAAACACTGAAGGAGCTTAACGCGTTGCCTCTTTAGGGTCTCAGAAATGCATTCGGATAAATCAAACGTTACGCTGACAACTCTGCCGTTTCTTTA
Source organism: Sander lucioperca (assembly GCF_008315115.2). Classification (NCBI taxonomy): domain Eukaryota; kingdom Metazoa; phylum Chordata; class Actinopteri; order Perciformes; family Percidae; genus Sander; species Sander lucioperca. Next base: position 1,097,871 of record NC_050194.1, on the reverse strand, counting down.
AGCATCAAGGCAGCAGGTTGGAGTCAGCACACATGGATTGAAATTCAAATTTCATTTGACTGAGTACACAATAAGCTATGAATCATCACTGGAAAATGTTTGTGCGATTAAAAAAAGACAGATGGGAAGGAAAAAGGGGAAGAGGAACTGAGAGAAAGTGAGAGCTGAGCCAGCTTTGGTATTCAGAGATTTCTCAGCCCAGTCTTAAACCTTGTGTTGTCCTTCCGTCAACGATGAACTTGTTGTCCTTTCAGGTCAAAAGTGAGTTTGAATATTTGGTGCTTTTTACAGCATTTTTGTCTCTTTTTTTAAATGCTTTTGTCACTTTCTTCAACGTTTTATTTTTAAATTCATGGTCAATAAACCTAATTTATATGACATTATACCTAATTATTTAGTTAAAAAAGCAGAAATTATGAATTATTTTGACTATTAGTTAAGACCAGAGGATGTTGAGTGAATCACAGACTAGTTTATGTCAAAATTTGGTCAAAATACTGTTTTAAAACCATTTAAAGGTGCTTTAGGTAGGATTGTGAAGATCCAGGACTTAGCCAAAAAATGTGAACATCGACAACTTCTCAGTCCCTCCCCCCTTTCTGCTAAAGCCCAAACGGTCTCCTAAGCCCCTCCCCCCACAAGGGAGAATGAATGTGTGTGTCGGTACACGATCCGTTCTGCCTGCACGATCCGTTCTGCACATGCGCAACATAATACTGTTTTACCGAGGATACGACCTGCACGATCTGTTCCACGCTAGCCTATGGCTAGCCTCCACCGGGAAGCTAACGTTAGTTTAGCTAACAGCTAATTCAGCTAACCACTAGCTGACAGCTAGATTCAGTCTAAAATAACGTTAACTCAAACGTAATGGGAAAAGCAGGCTACAGCTAAATTAAGACTTCACAGTAATAACAATAAAGACAAGTATTGAGTGATTGTATTTTAAATGAGCACAAGTAAAGTAGAACTGACGTAACAGCTGTTATATATGTTAGGTGTTTGTTATATATGTCAACGTTTATTTTCAAGTTTTATTTTGAGGGTCTTTTAAAGTTATTACATGTATTACATTATGCTGTCTCAGCTAGCAGTTAGCCGAATTAGCTGTTAGCTAAACTAACGTTAGCTTGCCTGTGGAGGCTAACGGCAGACCGCTACAATCAGCTAGCGGTTAGCCGAATTAGCTGTTAGCTAAACTAACGTTAGCTTGGCTGTCGACCGGAAGCGTGGAACAGATCGTGCAGTGTCGTAAATCCTCGTACAACCGCGCATGCGCGAACATTTTGCGCATGTGCAGAACGGATCGTGCAGGCAGAACGGATCGTGTACCGACAGTGTGTGCATGTAGTTAGACACCTCCCCTGGCCCTGATTGGTGCGTCTGAACAGTTAGACACCTCCCCTGGCCCTGATTGGTGCATCTGAACAGTTAGACACCTCCCCTGGCCCTGATTGGTGCATCAGTGTCAAAGTGTCCTTGGGCAAGACACTGAACCGGTCAATTTCATCACGTAGCTCTGTTGTTTGGAAATTTGGAGTACTGTCAGTAGCAAAAAAATCTAAACCAATCGGTGCTGCCTACAGCGTGTTATCCTCCTGCTAGCGTTAGCACCCAACAGGCTTAAACAGGGCAAGTTTTAAACGTGTTTTAAGCCTCTAAACATGCTCGAAATGTCATTACAAGAGCCTCCCCATGTGCAGTTATTCTTTCTGAGTGAACACAGTGAATCTGACTGCAGGAGATGTGACAGAAAGGCATAAAAGTTGTGTTAATCCAGCCAGTGCACGTACCTCTGTTTATTTCCTGCTTTCAAGTCCACACTAGTCGATTGTCGAACTCATACAATCCAATATTCCAGTCAGATTTTCTGTGATCCCTCAGAAGGAATCTCTTCACATGGGTAGGCTCTTGTAATGACATTTCAAACATGTTTAGAGGCTAAAAGCATGTTTAAAACTTGCCCTGTTTAAGCCTGTTGGTGCTAACTCTAGCAGGAGGATAACACGGTGTAGGCAGCACCGATTGGTTTAGTTTTTCTTTCTACTGACAGCACTCCACATTTACACACAACAGAGCTACATAAGTAAACATTAATTTTACGTGCAAAGATTTTGGGTTCCATACAACGTACATCCATGCATCGATTATTATTATACGTTATACATTATATACATATTTTTGGGCATTTTGATTAAAAGAAACCCAGGGACGTCGTTAGGCCTATTTTAGGGGGGCTGAAGCTACCCCAAAATGTCCCTAAGCCCCCCTAAATAATAAGAAGAACAACAATAACAATTTCGATTTATCCTCATTCATATTTAGACGCAACAAATTATATATATCCAGCTACAAAAAGGCCGAAAAGTCCGAAGTTAGACAGAAGTACAGAGAGTTGTTGTGCTATCAAGATGATGCACTGCACCGTCTCATTGCATTGGTGTGAACCTGCAGCTTTCAGAGCGTTGCAGACCGGCGCGTTGCAAGTAACTGGGGGATTCATCTCGTCTCATCGCTACTCTTTGGTCTGAACTCGCTATGCACCCTCCCTCCCACAAACACACACACCGGTACACGCTAATGGTGAAAGGACGATTGATTACACCTAGCGTGATACAGAGTGAAATTGTAAGTTGTTTTTAATGACCTGCTTACCTTTAGCTACGTTTTCTTGAGGTAAAGGAAAGGGGATATTTTGGTTTGCTATGGAAAACTAAAGTCTAGCTAGAGTGAACGAGGGAAATACAAGAAATGGTTAACTTAGCAAGCTAATCAAAACTCTTTATCCATTGCCAGTAATATAGCCTATCTCTATAGTAGGCATATTCTAAAACTATGTCAATCCCCATGTTGTTGTCATTGAAAACTTAGGGCGTTTTCACACATGAAAATCCGAACCAAGGTCCGGACCAAGGTTCATGTTTTTGTTACATTGTAACATTTGATCCGGTAAGTTTTGGTTTCACACTGCAGTTATGCAAGCGCACTAAAGATCTCTACGTGACAAAACTACGTCCTGCCGTCATCACATATGTGAGCTGCGTCTCCAGATACTTATAATTGATTGGTTTGTAGACGAGCTTTCCCGTCCTCTCGTATCCTCTCTCTGTGTCGGAGTTTTTTCAGCTGACTGCTGCTCTCTCCTACTGACTGATCTCTCCTACTGACTGCTGCTCTCTCCTGCTGACTGCTGCTCTCTCCTACTGACTGCTGCTCTCCCCTACTGACTGCTGCTCTCCTCTACAGCCGCGGCTCTTTTTGTTTTGTTGTGATGTTGAGAAGCGATACACGGAAACTTTCTGGAGAATTTATTCAGAAACAAACGGAAACCTACACTGTACATTTACTACCACTTAACAAATAAACTGCTGATGTATTCTCAGCTCTGATAGCCGACAGCTGTCTGCTCTGAGCGCATTCACCGTCACTCTCACTCTCTCATGTAGCCTACACACTAAGCACCGAGCTGTTCCTTAAAGGAGCTTCCCCGGTCTTGTAACACAAGGAGAGCCTGCCAGAGCTCCTTGTATTTGGTCCGAAAGTCCGAACCATCCAAAAAATGCTTTCACACTATAAACAAACCGGACCATGGTTCAGTTTGGTCCGGACCGAGACCACCTCTTTTGGTTGGACCAAAATTTGGTAGTAATTTAAGGATTGTTTTGTAACAATAAGCATTTGTTGGCAGGCCTAGGCACTATGCATAGCCTAAACTAAATTATTTCATTATATTTATTACATATGCTAGCTATATTCTAACCAATTTAACTTTTTTCATTCATTGGCTATGATAAATTAAATACATAGATGTTGCCTAAGGCTAGGCTAAAGATGAGGACATGCCCACAGATACACATGTGAAAATAAAATGAAAGCAATCCTACATACAGTAAACGTTACTCCAAATCTTTTATTCCTTCCGCCACCAGGTTATTGTATTTAGACAGTAGCCACTTTAAATAGGATCCGTATCAATAGCTTACATGATAAAGTATGCAGTGATGCCTATTATGCCTATTTTTTTCTTTTTCGTGTGCTGTTATTTGTCATATTTGTTTAACTTACCAACTTATTAGCTGTCTGGCCTCTGTTTGTCAGTTTTTGGACATTTTGGATGTTGTTTCATGTCACCAATTTGCATTTCGAAGTCATGAAATTAGCATCAGGGTTTTTTTTTATCTTAAAGGATAAGACAGAAGGAACAGAGTAGAAATGGAAGAAGAGGATATGTCTGTCACTGTTTACTTGTTAATATATTGGTTTCTTGGCTGGTTGTTGACACAAGTCTAGCTCTAATACAGTAACAAAACATGTGAGTGCAAAGATTTTGCAAACGCAAGTTACAAATACCCTGGGGGCTAAGCCTCCCCTGTCTTTCAATCCTAGTGACGTCCCTGAAGAAACCCATATTTCTGATAGAAAAAACTTAACAAGGGTTAAGACAAGAGCAACAGCTAACATCAAGACATTATGTGTCTGTCCCCATGTGCCGTAACTATGTTGAATGTTTGATTGTTTCTGCAGAACAGGAACCTGCTGCAAACCAGTTTTTAAACTGAGTCAGTCCCATTTATATTGTAACTTAATGTTATGTAATGTTAACAGGATACATTTACAGACAGAAGTCAATAAGACAGCATAACGACAGCTAGAGCAACAAAAAATCAGAAGTACTTATAGGACTGCTGAGTACTGGCACACTTCTGGAAAATGACAACATGCTGATGCGTCACATCTAACAGCAACAACAGGAATCCTGTGATTTCAAAACTTCCTCCAAAGTTTGTACATTTGTACACAGAAAGGAAACACAATTTCTAAATGTCAAGCACCTTTTGACATGCAGTGCCTCAACAATGACGCATCAAGAGACGATGGTGGCAGGAGAATGACAGGAAGTGTGACCTGTCAATGACTAAAAAACATTGGTTTATTTGGTTTATATGTTCTCTTAAAATCTGGATAATTTTGGCTGAATGTTGTGGCTTTGGTTAGCAGCTTTAGCTTTAGCCAAAATAACTTACTTCATCTTGCACATATACTTATTCCTACTACTCTTATAATGTTACCACACTGCACATAGCTGTACATACTGTACATATCTGTCTGTATGGTTCATACATTATATCCATACTTATTCTGTTTTTCTTATTATATATTCTGCTAATACACTGCATATATCTATATTATTCTTACTACTAGTATAATGTCACTGCTACTACATTGCACATATCTGTACATGTTCATACACTGTTAATATTACATAGCCATACTTATTCTGCTCTTATAACACTGCACTATATGTATTGTCCTGTCTATGCACCACCTGTCTATACTTGTATATCATATTGCACTTTTCTGCTTTTTTGCACTTCTGGTTGGACGCACACTGCATTTCGTTGTCTTTGTACTTGTGCACAATGACAATAAAGTTCAATCTAATCTAATCTAAAGTACATTCACTCAAATACTGAACTATGTTGAGGTATTTGTACTTTGAGTAATTTCCTGTTTTGCTACTTGTACTCCACTACATCTTAAGGCCCTGACACACCAAGCTGATAATCAGCCGTCTGAGAGTCTGGCGAGGTCGGTGACTCGAGTCTGTTCAGTGTGTTCTGTGCCGTCGTCCGTCCGAGGGGCCGTCGGCCTTGATTTTGGCCGATTTGACATGTATAATCGGCGGGACGGGCACTGCTGGCAGTCAGACTCCAATGACCCATCTGATTGGTGGATTGGTAAACTGACCTTTGTTGATCTGAAATGAAGACAGATTCAGCAACTGCACGGCCTATTTCTCTCTTCAAATGTTTTCAGAAACACGTTTTGGTGAACTATTTTAGTAAAATATGAGATTGTATTCTGAACGAGTCGCCATGACAGTCTGCGTTTGTCCAATCAGCTGCCGGTTTTCATTTTTGGGCAACAATACAGATTAGCGCCGCCTGCTGTTATGGAGACGTATTACGTCTCGTCTCTTCAGTGTGTTCTGAGGCACTTTTTTGACCAATTTGGGGAGACTGATCAGTCCAACTGCCTTTTCTGCCGACGTTTGGCCGTCGGCTCTGTGTGTCTGGGCCTTTAGAGGGAAACACTGCACTTCAGGTGTCGCTACGTCTTCTTAGTTTATTTATTTGAAGAGATATTTTTCTAGTTCTGTATTTATTTTGACGTGGGATTTTTTCAGAAATCCAATTTTTTTGTTATTTAAGATAAAATAAAGTTTTAGTGTCACTTTTGATAAGAGGACACATCTGTTGTTTTGCCGTTTTTAGAAATAAAGGAATATGGTTTTCACTCATTTGTCTGCAGCTCATTCTGTTAACTCTCCTGTTGTCCTCGGGTCAAATTTGACGCGTTTACAAAAACTTTCTATATCAGAACTACGACAAAAGAATGTTGAAAAAAGTGACCAATGTTGGAAAAAGCTACAAAAATGAAAACGAAAAAAAAATAGACAAAAACATTTATTTTTTATGCTGAAAAAAAGTGACCAAGAAAATCGCAAAGAAGTGAAAAAAAACATCGGAAAAAGCAATAAAAAACATAATATTTTTTACAAAAATATAATTAAAAAAATTCCCAAAAAGTGACAATTTGTTTTTTTTAAAGTGACACGTTTTTTTGCATAAAATCGACAAAAAAAGTACCAAGAAAATCGCAAAAAACGACAAAAAAACGTAAATATTTTTACAAAAAATGTTTTGCATAAAATCGACAAAAAGTTGAGAAAAGTGACCAAGAAAGTCACAAAGAAGTGAAAAAAAAACATCTGAAAAAGCGACAAAAAACTTAATAAAAAAAACGTCAAAAAAGTGACAAAAAAAATGGGATAAAAGTGACAACATTTTTTTAATAAAAACGACAAAAACATCAAGAAAAGTGTAGAAAAAGAACAACAAAATGTTAAAATTTCGACCCAGAAAAACACAAAGTTGCAGGTCGGCGAGAAGACAAAACAAGGGTTAAAAAAAATCCTGAAAAAAATCATATTGTCAACTTTAAATCGTATTGAATCATGAATTGAGTGTTTCGTTACATCCAGCGTGTGATTTGTGAAATTGACCATGCAGAAGAAAACACTTTATGAACATTGATATCCAATGGAAAGTAATCTCAAAATGAAATAGCCCAAAATGGTGACAACATAAAACACGGCACTCTCAAGTCGGAGAGCGAAGTTCACTTCGCAGTGAAAAACAAAATACTTACACCCAGGAAACGCTCATTCATACCTTGGGAGTGTTTTGATCCTGAACTTAACTAATTGGTATGGTGCCTAAACTTAACTGTCATCGCCGCATGACGCTCACTTTTTCTGGCTAAACTCCACTACCACGGCTCCTGAAAGCTCTGTCATCTGGCGGTGCCTATAGCCGGCTCACAGTCACCTAATGGCTGCTTAACAACTGCCGCTGGTAGCCGGCGTCCCAGAGCTCTGTAGCGGCTAAATACAACCAGCAACTGCTGCTCTGATTTTATTGTTGTATGGCACTATAGACTGTTCACGTTACAGCGCTTTAGTTTGTTTAAAATACTTAAGGACGCTAAAGGAGACTTTTTGCGTCATAACAACGCCAAAGACACCTGACCAAACGGCCGTATTTTGAGAATGGGAGTGAGAATGTGTTGGTATATAATAGAGGGCCTATGGTCTATTGGTGAAGTAGCATTGATTAAATTGAGAGGGGGGGGTGGTACATTTCAAATTTAGGTCTTTTGTTCCTACATTTCCTTTCAATTTAAGCCCTATCATTCCATAACATTTTTTAGAGTAAGGGGTTAGGGTTAGGGTTGGGGTTAGGGGGATAAAATATGATACAAATTCATGAAAAAGGAAATGTGGGAACATAGGGCCTAATTTTGAAAGAAATCTTAGAAATGTGGGAACATCGGGCCTAATTTTGAAAGAAATCTTAGAAATGTGGGAACATAGGGCCTAATTTTAAAAAAATCTTAGAAATGTGGGAACATCGGGCCTAATTTTGAA
>NC_050194.1:1007381-1084881 GCF_008315115.2 Sander lucioperca | reverse complement strand
TAGATAGAAGACGAGCGAGAAGAGAGAGACGCCAGAGGAAGAGGAGACGATAGAGAAGAGAGAGAGGAGAGAAGAGTAGAGGAGAGAGAGGAGAGAAAGAGAGAGACGAGATAGAGAAGGAGACGACCCCACGAGAGGGGAGAGAGAGGAGGAGAGAACTAGAGAGAGAAGAGAGAGAGACAGGCGAGAGAGAGAGGAGAAGAGGGAGGGAGGAAGGAGAGGAGGGCAGAGCCCCCCCCCCGCCCCCCCCCCCCGCGGTAGAGGGGTAGAGCCCTATTGGAACTGAGCAAGGACCGAGAGAATATGTTGAGAGGGGTTGAGACTGAGCAATACTGAGGACTTGAGGGTTGAGCACTGATACTGTGAGGGGGTTGATTATAGAGGAACAGAGACCACGAAACTTGAGGGGGTTGACATGTATAGAGAGGACAAGACACCAAAGGACTTGAGGGTGGGTTGAGACCGAGACAGAAGAAGAGGACTTTGAGGAGGTGGAGACGAGACAAGATCAAGACTTTAACAGGGGGGTGGAACGAGACAATTACTGAGGACTTGAGGGGGGTGATATAGAGACAAAGACAAAGAGACTTTGCGGGGGTGTGAGACGAAACAAGGATCAAGACTTGAAGGGGATGGAGACCGAGACAAGATCAAGATGTTATGGAGGGGTTTGAGGAAGCGAGGAGAGAAAGGCACAAGACTTTGAGGGATTGAGACGAGACTGTTTGAGAGGAGTTGAGACCAGAGAGCTTTTGAGGGGTTTTGAGACTGAGACTTGTGAGGAGGGGAGAGAGAGGAGGAGGTTGAGACCGAGACCACAGGAGCAGAGTACTTGAGAGTACGGAGAGCGAGACAAGAATCAAGAGTTAAAGGGGGTGAGAAGAGAGACGAAGGCCGAAGATTTGGACGGGGGTTGAGGAGTGAGACAAGACTGAGAGTTGAGGGGTGTGAGAGAACAGAAGACTTTAGGGGTTGAGGACCGAGAGAGACAAGACAGAGACTTTGCGGGGTTGAGACCGAAGAGAGAGACTTGAGGTTTGAGACCGGACAAAGACAGAGACTTGTAGAGGGGTTGAGAGCCGAGACGTGAGGGGTGAAGATCGAGACAAACAGCAGACTTGACGGGGGGGTGAGGAACGAAGGACAAGACGACAATACTTGGAGGAGGGTGAAGAATAGAGACAAGACCAAGGCTTTAGGGGTTGAGGGGCCCGAGGAGACACAAGCAAGATCAAGATTTGAGGGATTGAGACCGAGAATAACAGGAGCTTGAGGGGGACTGAGACTTAGACAATACTGGAGACTTTAAGGAGTTGAGACCGAGTTCAAGATAAGGGCAAAGGAGCAGATGGCGAAGTGCCACACTCAGTGCCGACGATAAAATGTGGAAGAACTGTGTAAAACATAGGAGTACTCCCAAATTGGTCTGAAGAGAGCCCGAGAGAATTCCCATAAAAAAACACCACAGAAAAAAATTATTAAGATTCATTTTTTATTCACGTTGACGTATTTATGTGCCCATTGTTGTAATGAGAAAGAGGCTACAAGTTGGTACACCCAAAAATTGGTGACCTCCCAGTACAGCAGAGTGTTGGCGACACCAATTGGTGGAGATCTGAGTAATGCTGTATTAAAACAAACCCTTCTTTTTATGAAATGATAAAACACTGTACTTTAAAAAGTTCGAGCAGAAGCAGATCAAACGCTGAGGCTAGTTTAATAATTCAGAGAGAAAGTACGCATAGGTTTTTTTTGCTACGTCACATGTAGGTATTTTTGAGCACACGAGGTGCTAACCACAGTAGAGTTTGCATTGGCCAGACCTTCCTTCGACAGCGTGGAGGGTGAAAGAGGAGGGTGGGCTTAGTTCCAACACAGCATTCCTGGATGGGGAAAACGCAGTGACTCTGTTATGGCTGTTCTAAACCAATCCCCACATAGTCATCTTGGGTGGAGTGCTAAACTGCCGAGCGGAGCCACGGTGCGCCGCAATGGAGCCCGATAGTCTAGCTAGCGTGTCTGGATACACCCTGGCAGCGTATGGAGCCAGTTTTAACCCTTAGGTCCGCATCCTTGGCCCTTCTTTTTAACAATTCCCCCGACATCGGCCTGTAAGTTTACGTATCTCCCAATGTCCATCGAAAAATGGAGAGGAGAATAGTGGACATCCGGCAGCAGAAATTGCCGGCCAGGAATGGAGCGAATGCCAGGAAGGGTGGAAACATCATGGATATAGACTAGAACCACGAAAGGTGAAACTCATTGAGTTGACCGGAATGACCGAGCCATGACGGTATCTGCACATAAAGAAAACTGTATGTTATGATGCCTAAATGATGATAGGGGATACTCAGAGTTTAGTTCGCGGCAGAAGAAATTTCCTTTAACGAAGATTATCATCTTATGGTCAGATTTAGAGCATACCTGTAGTATTCAAATAAATGAGAATGGAGGGGGCAAACTGGTTATGGTCTGCGCTAGGGGGGAGAGTTCGGGCAGGTATGACAGAGCTGCTTTTCGCAAGGACTTTACATTTTGATTCATTTGGTGCCAATTGAAGAAGAGAAAAAGGAGAAAAACAAGCATACAACTGTAAATGTCGTGGCCGGAGTATTATCGTGGCACAAGATTAATAAATTTAAGGAGGGATATACTACCGAAAATGTTTGGCGACTAAAGTGAAAAAAAGTGAGAAGTGGATAAGAGTATAGTGCCGGAAATGGCATTGTTACGAGACAATGTAAAAACAAGAAATGCAAATGTATGCCTGGAACTTGCATTGAGGAAGTATATGCTAGTTTGTTGGTGTTGGACATTTGTCGGAGAGAACATTTAGTAGCACAGGACCATTTGTTGATGCCATTAAGAATACATTAAAGATTCTTAAAAACAACTTTGTGTTCTGAGTTTGTTGAAGAATTTCTTTCGGAAATTCAGATTTAACATTGGTATTTTCATGCAGTCTAGATCACGAGGGTTTGTACCAAGCCATTATAAGGTTTGGGTGCAGCCCGATTGACGGTATGTTGGGCAAAGCAACCTAAACCATAGAACATGACAAATTATTTTTCTGAGGTATAATAAATTGGAAGGTGTCCCGCAGTGGACTTTATAGAAGTTAGTCTTTAAGCTTGAGTGTATTCATTATTATGCTGCTCTAACTTTTCTAATGTTTTAGAAAGGATCTGTGAGACGGGCCACATGAATTTGAGAAGCAAAGAAGACGCCAGACCAAAACTACCACAAAGACAACAAACCTACTACAGAAGGAGGACACCGCAAATGGAAGCCAAGGAGACCCGAAAACAAAACCCAAAGAAAGAAATAAGAGTGACCGAAAGAAAAAGACAGACGACAGAACATGGACTCCGAAAGAGGACGCAGAAAAACCAACAAAAGAGAACAGAAAATGTACGGGGAGAACGTGAATTTTTTCGAAATTGGAAGAAAAAGAAAAAAAAGACAACTTTCTGGAAGGGGAAGGACGACTAAACCCCCGCAAAAAAAAGCACATGACTAAGTTTCCGCAAAATGCAAGGGGAAAACACGCGACTAATGACTGGAGAATCAAAACTTAGATATACAATTGGTTACTTTTTTGAGTGCCAGTGATTTCCCGAGATCACGATTAGATTAGATTCGAAATTCAGTGATGATTTGGGAAGAATAGTTTCAATTACAAAAGCAATATATGCGTTGATGATAAAAAGATAGATTATACAATTGTACAAGGTTCGCCCTCTGAACCGTGCATGCATTAGTTTAAAGTAATCAAGGTGTGCAGTACGAATGTGACCCCAAGGGGCAGGCAGACATTAGCATCAGAGGGGTTCAACAAGTATCAAAGGCATTCTCGAATGAAGACGGGGGGGCTGGTGGGAGAGGTTACAAAAGATGTGATGCACACCACCGTGAAAAGAGATAATGATATCCGGCAAAGAGTTAGGGACCACCGGCTGGCTATGAGATCCATGACGCCGAGGTTGCTAGGGATTGGTGTTAAGTAGACGAGTAAGAGCGTCTTGCAGCCGGCTAAGACCTGCCGTCGGCAGGATGGGTCGTCGCCTAAGTTAGTAGATGTGTTGATAGACGGTACAGAGCTTGCGACGGCCGAGAGCTACGGTGTCGATGCATGGGAGAGTACTGCATGGTGCTATGCATGGGATGCTCTGCATGTGGTCGTGCATGGTGAGGCTGCGAGATGTATCAGCGGGTGAGGTTGGTGGTTAAGTACCCGAAAAAGAGGTGGACTTTGAAGCGAGTACAGGCGCACCGCGAAGGGCCGAGGGCGTTTTCGGCGAGCGTTGAACGGTTAAGTTTTAGTCCACAAAGAATGACGCGTTTTTCCGACAGATGAAAAGTTAAATTAAGACAATGCAGCAGAAGGAGAGCAAGAAACGAGGAGACTTAGAGAATAGGCAAAAGAAGAGTTGTGGGAGTTTGGGAACTTGAAAGTAACAACATCTAGAAGGAAGCATGCACTTTCCGGGAGTGAGAAGTCTTAAGTTGTTCCACGGGAAGGCAAACGTCCGACTCCCTGGAACTGAAAGTCTGTGTTTAACGGCCAGGCACCCTACTTTTTCTTTAACATGGAAAACCACACTACAACCGTCAAGCAATAAGAGTGAGAGAGGAGGCCACTACAGACCTCGGTACAGTCAGTGATTTTGAGAGGACAGATTCATTCGAAAGCCGTTTGGAAGAAGGCGAGCGGTCAAATCTTGGGTGCGAGTTGTAACGACCTCTTCGACCAGCCGCGCTGAAACATAGTTGGTAGCCATGGAGTCCTTTAGGTCTTCTGGTTTAAGATGACACAGAGGATCTATTATGGATATCGATTGCAGTGAATCGATAAGGCTCACATTCCAAGGGACCATTCGGTTTCAATCTGGACCAAGCATTTTTACCCCCGCCCTCCTGTATTTTCCGTCTTGTTTTCTTATTTCGTTCGAGCGCCGAGGGTTTGGATACACATATATATATATATATATATATATATATACACACATATATATACATATATATATATATATAATATATACATATATATACATATATATACATATACATATACATATATATACATATATATACATACATATCATATATATATAATATATATATATATATATACTATACATATATATATTTTTTTTTAACCTATTTACGGAAGGGACAATGAGCCTGGTTTAGTGAAGTAAGCCAGGTTTAAGTGGTGTTGTTTTGCGTCGGATTGGTCAGTTTTTGTTTACTGGTGAGTTTCACTGCAAGGTTGAAGTCAAAGAAACTTCTATAAAGCATCAGCTCTATATCTTAGACTAGCTGTGAATACTTTCTGATGAAGACAAAACATTACAAGTAGACAGAACTTGCCAACAAAAGTTGCTTTAATTGACTGTTAAAAATGAGTAAGGCTAGAGACGCTGTAGAAGTAAAGGATGGCGTGTGTACTGCTAACCTGGAAGAGAGAAAGTCCCTGCTAAGTTAATGACACGCATACAGTATGCAGATGAGAGGGATGACAGACCTGTGGAGGAGGGAGAGATGCTCTATCGTGCTGTGGTGGGATGAAGTTGCTCGCTACTCGACTATAGTTTGACTTTTTTTCCTGCATTAGTTGAAAACTGATTGTGTCAGAGTCTGTGGACAGGCTGCAGGGGTTATACTTCAAAAATCAAAAACAAGCCTGAAGCAAACCCGCCTCACTCCTCTCCCCTCAGACATAGTGCATAGCTGAGTAAGGTTACCCCCTACACAACAAATTCATATCATTTCAAAAGCAACAACTGTTGTCAAAGCAATCAACCCAAGCAATGTTCATGTCTCATATATAATCATATATATATTCATATTCAATGTACAAAGATACATTCTGAATTGCAAAGGCTCAATCATTGTAAATAAATACTGAAATGGCTAAACTGCAATAACATTTCATTCCTCTCCTGGAGAGAAGACACACAGACACACACAGAGACACACAGAGAGACACAGAGAGACACAGAGAGAGACAGAGAGAGACACACACACACACACACACACACACACACACACACACACACACAGACCTCTGATACTGTTCAATACAAAGAGGACAAAACAAAGAACATACCAGTGCAGTGTACTGGTACACAGAGGCCAGAAATACATATTCTCATATTACAACCAAAAGAAGACCGTGTGCACTGTACTCAGAGAGTACAGTCTAAAAAAAAAAACAAAACAAAAAAAAAAAAAAAAGTTCATAAAAATATACCTAAAACATCAGTTTGCAATCAGGAGGGGATATCACTGAGAAATTCATATAAGCATCTTCCTGCACAAAGTGGGCAGAGCAGCGCAGCAAAACCAAACTTGTCAATGTTAGAATTCTGACCTAATGTCAAGATAAGGATTGGGGGGTGGGAGGGGGGGGGTATGCAATCCTCAGTGTTGCTGCTTGTTTCCTCTCATAGTGACAGGTCTAGCACATTCTCTTCTCTTACACCCTGAAAATATGTCAATTTCCAAATATGAAAGTCTAAAAATATATCTTATCTTTACACCAGGATTTCTGTTACAAAAACGTGCACGTTATGTACATGGAGGCAGACTCAAACATGCTGCTCAATGTTAGATGAGATACTATTATTGTTTCAGCATGTGGCAAACTATCCATCCTTAATTCTTTATCCTTTGGTAACAAGCACAACATTCTTTCAAGAAAAAATAAATACTTTGTCACACCTGAAAAGCATAGTAACTTCAAGTCCTTTCAACCCTTGATACCTAAGGCATATTTTTAAAAGTGTCTACTAGCTGGAGCTGGTGGGTAGACTGACAGCTTTCTCATGCAATACTGGAATAAATACAAGTCTGTGGTCTACGAATCTATCAGCATTGCAACCAAAACTAACTTAAAGGAAGGGCGGGTTTACAGTGTGTGGTGGTAGATGTAGCAGCAGACACTGCTTTTCATTTCATAATTAAGGGTTTTGTGAATGGAGTTACTCAAGCTTAAGTATGTGCCTGTAGTGTATTGTCATTACATTCACGTCACAGAGCGAAGTATCCGATTTTCTGAAAAATTATTACACAGTGATTTCTGAACAAGACTTAAGTCTGTGAGGCTGTACTTTGGCACAGTGTTACTTTGTGCTGAGTGCTAATATCAGCATGCTAATATGCTCACACTGATAATGGCAATGTTTACCATCTTGGTTTAGCGTGTTAGCATGCTAACATTTGCTAAATACCACTAAATGCAAAGTACAGATGAGGTTGATGGGAATGCCATTAGTTTTGCAGGTTTTTCATAAAACAAACCACAAATTAAATGTTTGACCTGATGATGGCTCTATATGAATATTCAGAGGATCACAAAAGTTAATACAACTCATCCTGAGGGGGGGGGGGGCATGAATTTCTGCACCAAATGTTCATGGCAATCCATCCGATAGTTGTTGAGGATCAACGTCTGGGTCAAAGTGGTTAACTGAACACACACTGCCATCCAGACAGCCATGCTGCTAGCGTCGCAAAAAAACAAGGAGGTAATTTAGCAACGCTTACCGCTGTTCTGAAGGAATTTCCAGAATCTGAAACATTAAAATAGTCTTTGAGGATTCTGAGAATCTCTTCCGAACAGCGGTAATTGTTATTAAACAACCCTCTGGGTTTTATCCGAAAATTGCTGGTTTCATTTACTTTTCAGAATATTGGATGCTTAGCTCTGTGACTGGAATGGAATGGTAACGCACGTATGAGAGGCATAAACTGGGGCTACCACAATAACATCTTGAATATTAGGAGAAATGCAGGGCCCATCTTCTGCTCAAACAGATACTAACCAGATGAAGCTGATGTATTGCTTAAACAACTGGCAATCAATTAAATTTGTCTTGCATACAATCAAAAGCCATGTTCTCAAAGGGTGAAAAACTAAAAAAGCATGAAAGAGGATTTGATGTCATTATGTGTGGGAGAAAATGTGTGGGAGAAAATCATGTGAGATTCATCAAGAATCTCACATGATTTTCTCCCACACATAATGAGTATTACATTTTAAAAGGGCAACAGGGAAGCTCACAGGTGATTATTTTCTGTTTCACCAACTGATTTAGCATCGAGTCGAGTCCAGAATGAGCACACAACTGAACTGAGTTAAGAGAAGCTGGAAATGTCAGGAGGAAAATTCATTGTATCTGCTGAGCAAATGTAAAAAAAAAAGTTCTGTATCCAATAACAGCTTTACCTCAAATAATATAAGAAGACATGACATATTGAAATTCAAATTCATTAAATATGTTTTAAAAGGAACAAATGAGAGAAAACAACATCTGTTTACACTGCTCCTGTCCAGTTTACCACTGAGTTTCTGCTTGTTTCACTGTTATTGTTCTGGTTTGAGGAAGAAATAAGTGCTGATTAAACTCCTGTCTGTAGAGGGGAGTCATCCACCTGAACTCCTCCTCCATGGCAGCGGGTTTGAGAGAAAAGGCAAATCAGGCCTGAGGGGACCCGGGTCAAAGTTTAGTCCTCGCTGGCAAGGACCTGCCAGACGATGAGGTGGCTGCGCTCGGCATTAGCCAGCAAGGGCTGCAGTTTCAGTAGGGGGTCCTCGTCCTCCACGCCATCCTCATCACCTAAAGACATACAGAGGGGCTTCACTATCTCTAGGTCTCCTGTGGTGATTACAGTGATGGCTTTTGTCCATTAAATGTTGCAAACTCACCCATCCTAAAGTCGATGTAGCCTTCTCCTCCACTCATCACCAACGTGGACTTGGTTCCTTCCTGAGTTGCGGCATCTGTCGTCTTGTCACCTGCTGCCTCCGCTCCACAGGACGCAGATGGAACGGCATGACCTGAAAGCACAGAGCCACAAACTGTAAATAACAGCAAACAAGTCCAGATTGTGTTTTTCTGGTACAGACCTTCTTATCTCTGTACTGTATCGAAATGAGATATCAGCTCTCTGACTCATCCGTTTTTAATCTGCATTTGATAATATGAGAAGCTTAGTCATTTTCTGACAGTTTCTTACATTTTATACACAGAAAGAAGGCCTGCTGATTGTGTCATCTCATTTGAATATCACATCATATATTACATATATTAAGTGTATGGCAGAAGCAACTATAAGGACAACGTTTTTTTTTTTTTTTTTAATATATAGAAATAAAAAAGTTAAACAGCCTGGTTTGTTTACCTGGGACAGCGGTGAAGAACTTGACAGCATCTCTGTGACCATGGAAACAGAGCTGAGCGTGAGCCATGGAGCAGTATGGAACAAATGTCCCAGCTGTCACTTTGTCACTGCTGTCGTCGCCATAGACACGAACTGCACTTCCTGGTTGGTTAATTGCTGCATTGGTTTCCATGTTGGCTGCTCCTGGAACGATGGAAGTGAGAGAGAGACAGAAATTGAAGGGGCCAATCAAAATGCTCAGTCTGTGTAATCCACCTTCAAGACGATGTTTATAATGCACTGTGAGTGTAACGAATGTGATATTCTTGTTGCAGTATTATATTATTAGTTTTCTGAATATCAAAAAACTTAAATCACAACTTGTGCAAACATAAGTTAAGTATTTTCAGTGAACCACAAAATGTGGAGTGATAGTGGTAACAGCAAGTGTGAATGGGTGTGTCTACCAGAGGTTTAGTCCCATAAAAATAAATCAAAGAGAAACAAAAATCAGTCTAGCTCCGGAACTCACTATCTGTCAGAGGGATGGAGATGATGACTCCATTTCCAGTGCCGATCCACAGACGATTACATGACACCATGAGAGCTGTGATCCTCACAAATGAGAAACCTAGTTTCCCCGTACCTGAGGAACAAGAGCACAAAATCGGAGCTGATGAACAAAGGCTGTCGGCCCCTGACAAGTGCCTCTTGTGTTTCATGCATTTCAATCTTGTTGTAAGAGAGAGTGAACCGACCCAGCATCTTGCAGACGTAGGGCTCGATGTCGATGTCCTGAAGGTGCTGGAAGGTGTGAGCGTGGTACAGCCTGAGAGTGGAGTCCAGTCTGATGGACACCCAGATGCCATCGCCATCCCAGGCCAGCTGACGTACCTGGCTCTCCTTACGAGGGTGGGCGTCAAATGACTTCTGCAAAAGGACAGAGGATATGCGGGAGAGATTAAGGGCAAAAATACACACTGTCAAGCTGAAGCAACTTTTATAAAGTGTGGTGGAAAAAGAGAAGTTGAACAAAATCCTTTTCTTGCTTAGTGGATCAACAAACCAGTAAGTAAGGCAGATACTTGATTGTTTTTAGATGCTATAGTGTTACATGCGGGTAGTATCCCTGGTAGTACCCCCAACCGGCACCGTCAGACACCGCCCACCAAGAGCCTGGTTCTGCCGAGGTTTCTCCCTAAAAGGAAGTTTTTCCTCGCCACTGTCGCACTAAATGCTTGCTCTTGGGGGAATTATGGGAATTATTGGAATTGTTGGGTCTTTGTAAATTATAGAGTGTGATCTAGACCTACTCTATCTGTAAAGTGTCTCGAGATAACTCTTGTTATGATTTGATACTATAAATAAAGTTAAATTGAATAGTTGACTGCAATGTGTGTGCAGAACTCTAAATAAAATAATTTAAAAATAAATGACTGTGGCCGACAGTGGGTAGAGCAGGCGCACATATACTTGGAGGTTTATGCCTCGACGCAGTGGTCCAGGGTTCGAGTCCGACCTGTGACGATGTACTGCATGTCTTCCCCCTCTCTCTCCCCTTTCTCACCTAGCTGTCTTGTCTATTAAAAGGTGGAAAAGCCCAAAAAATAATCTTAAAAAAAAAAAATGACTGAGGGTTAAGTCTTATCATACCTCTATCTTCATGGCTTTGGGCTGCACCACATAGATCTTGTTCCTGTAGCCACACCACACCTTGTCATGTACTACAGTCATGCAGCGGATGGAGTAGTGTGGTCTCCCTAGGTCTAACAGATGGTAGTTGGTCAGATCCCATTGTCCATCTGCCAAAAACAAAGGAAGTCAAGATACATGGTGATACTTATAGATAAATCCCACATCAGGTAGACTATTACTTGTTCAATTTAAAAGAACTTTTTGCATGGGCTTGTGTTTCCTTACCCAGTCCTCTGTGGAAAATGGCTAAAGTGCCATCAGAGAGACCCACCAGTACACGCCCTTTCACATGCCTGTGGGAGAGAAACAGCTGTTACACTTTCAAAAAAAGTAGCAACATGAGAATGAAACGGAGGTTGGGGTTATTTAAATGTACTTACACTATGCCGAGCACAGAGTCCTTCAGCTTTATAGAATGGAGACACTTCTTCCACTGAGCCACAGAGGAGTGGACGTACACACTAGAATCAGAAAAGGTGTCTCGATGATTTCATTGTCAATCAAGATTTCTTAAATTCTGGCCATAAACATAAGTGTGCTGGGCAACTGAAATGTAAAACTCACCATCCGTTCTGTGCCCCCAGCCACATAGTAGGCAGAACACTGCTCATTTTCTGAGCCTCTTCTCTCATCAGGTCCTGCTCCTCTGCGCTGGGGTTTGAACTCACACCATCTTTCAACAGATCACTCTCCCTGGTCATCAGAGTCAGCATGCATTAGAGAGGCTGCGTTTGTATAATTGTACTTACTACGGCTAGACATCAACTCGTGAAGAATTCCCTATCTGACGTCACCATACACAGTCAATAAACAAGGGGGAAAAAAAGTTTCAACATTGGACAGTGGTAGCACTGGATGTAAATTTGGGTTTTTCACTAGTTCTATGCCTGATACAATGTTACGGCCCATTCTGCAGAGGGTAATAAGTAAGGTGGCCAGGGGCAAAACACACGCGGCCATCCAGCGATGCAGCAAGGAAGTTTGACTCAAAGGTTTAATGCAAAAATAATTTACCATCAAACATTATATATGCACACAGGTTTCATGATCAAACAGAAAATTGTTTTGCAGAGATTTGATATTGTTGCTCAGTGGGTTTGTTTACGGTTGCACTGATAAAACTGACAGTTTTATTGGACAGACTGAATTGTAATAACATTGGGTTGTGTAATGGGCGTCCTGGTGTTACCTCTGAGAGTAGTTAGCTGGAGCCTCTGCGCTCTGCTGAGCTCCCAGTGGATCAGTGAAGACGTGTTCAGTGTAGACTCCCCTCAGGCTCTCTCTTTGGTCAGCAGGCCCTGCACTGGCCTCTGTCGCCTCTGTGGCTTCCTCTGCTGGTCTGGATTCTGTAGAGAGGATCGTCTCTTAGTAAACTGGGCCGACTCACATGTATAGGTAATACCTATGGCGTCATTTTAGCTTTATTTCTGCAGGGGCCAGATGGGTGGAATGTTCAGTATAGCTGTGCACTGATAACAGATTTATTCCTTCCCTCGCTAAACTGCAGATTGTTGTGAATGAATTTCTTTTAGGTTCTTTAGAGCTGACAGTTATCACCTTATGTTACTTTTCCTCATCCATTTGACTACATGATCAAAGGCAGATGAATGCATATTTGCTTAACCAAAACATAGTCTGGGCTTGTATTTATCAAACATCTCAGAGTAGGAAATCTCCCCTAACTGGCTAAAAATCCTCAGATAGATGCATTTTTGGTCCTGCTTTTATGCCTAGAAGTTTTAGCAACTTTCTTAACTTCAATGAATACTACGAGCTCGGTAAAAGTTACAGTTTGGGCATTAATTTACAGTTATTTCTTTGACTGACTGACATATACACTGGCCCTGATCACAGAGAATGCACGCTTATGTCAGGTGGAAAAGGGATTGAACAGTTAACATCTCTGACCACTGTCTCCGTCTTCTCCTGGCCTGGCTGCTGTCTGAGGAACAGCTGCCGCTCCCTCAGCTTCACAGCCAACAACAGTGATGCCTCCGAGCACGTCATCGCCGCCTGCTGAGATGCTATCGGTTGATTGTGATCCGCCATCCCCTGCTGGTCCTGCCTCAGAGTTAGGAGCTACTTCCTCACCAGCTGGGTAGTCTGTCTCTCTTGCACCTAAATAAAAAAACATACATATATAAATCATGAATAAGAAAACATGACATCCCTCGTAAACGGTGCAGTTCCTCTGTGGGTCACTGAATGCAAAACGAGATGTCAGTAATAAAAATCCCTCTCTTCCACTGTGTGGACTTGCAGCAACAGTCAGAGGCACATGTATTCATCCGCTGACCTGGAACACTGGCAATGCAGAGGACGTGGGAGTTACACACAAAGAAGCTCTCCAGGATGTTTCCAGCCTGGTTGCCATCAATGACAACAGCTTTGGTGGTGGACTGGGTGCTGGTACAGATCCAAACCAGCGACGACAACTCATCCTGCTGCCGCAGCTCCTTCTGCTGCTCCTGCAACAACCAACAAACAAAGTGCGATTTGAATTATTTAGTAATTATGTATATCATTATCTTTATCACCAGGTGTTGGAAACAGGCACAGTCTGTGTGTGTACCTTGAGGTCTTGATCCAGTTTATCCAGGCTGCTCTGAGATCCTATTTTCTTTTTAGGGCTCTCTGGTCCGGGGATGTCACTGTAAAACACACTGGCTCCTACGATCGAACCTCCGTCTCTGGTTTTCCCTCCAGAGAGGTTCACACCAGCAGCACACCACAGCTGAAGCACAGACACACAGTTACAGCAGTCAAATACAATGAGACATGCATGATATATCAATGCATCGCTATCACACTACATATCTCCTGATAGTTTTCAGACATGTATGAAAACTATCAAGAAAATGACCTTATAATTAAATGCAATGCAATTACTAGAATGGTTTTCTACAATATCTGACTCAGGCTCAGCTATCAGCACTTTCAGTCAAAACTTGGTTTCCCATACTGGTTTTAAGAGTAGTAGTTTAAAAAAAATATGTACTTAACGTACAAAAAAAAGCAAATACGATATTTTGTATGCAGTTACAGTTATTATACACTAACAAGCTAAAGGAAGTACCTTCATAGAAGCATCTTTTTCATCCAGCGGTCTGAGGAAGACAGGAACAGGTAGATTCTTCACCTTACTCTCTGTCTGGCCACCATTGGCCTAAAACAAAATACAAACACCACAGTTGCATTACAGCTTGTTTCTTTTATAGCTCAGAAACAGGTGTTCAGAAGTTCAAAACAATGATGATGAAGGTGTTCTTTGGAAAGGGAACAACAACTTCAAAGAGGAAAAAAAAGAAGGTCCAAGGCATGAAAAAATTAAAAAGCCTAGATGGCTATTTCATATCGCAATTTTACATTAAAAGTAGAACTGGGCATACATTGCGTGGTTCCGTTGAAACATATTATAAGACTTGGCAACCCTTCACTGATATAGTAGAAGCTAGGCAATAAATATCCCTTTGGCTCTTACCTTAACTTTTAGCTATGATAACTACCTGAGGTGTGATGTCAATAAGCATGCGGAGCAGCTTTGTACTCTGATTATTACCTAATCCGATCATCTTTTGTACAGGACCTGTTGTGTTCGTGTCTGTAAAAGTTTTTGTAAAACTATTTCTGTAATATTTCACAGAATTTTCTGTAATATTTTACAGAATTTGTAAAATTAGGTTTGCCTTCTAAAATACCAATAAATAGACGTTTAAAAGTAGAACTGGGCAGCAACCCACGTGTATCGGCACAAAGCAGCAGTCTTCAGCGTTCTTCAAACAATGAGTTATAATGATAACAGAAGATATAAAGTGCTACTGCAAAAGGTTTTGGTGCTCATCTCCTTACTTTGTATTTCTTAGGCAGACTCCAGCCACAAGCCTGAACTCTGCCGTCCTCCTTCTGGACGTGAGCCTTGACCTGCTGGTACTGAGCCCTCTTCTGCTCCCGCCTGGACACCACATTATCAGCTGCCACTCTGCGGGACAGAACAACAGCTCACTGACAAAGATGTCTATTGTTGGACGTTAGGGTTTCTATAGTCTATATCCTTGACGTTCCACTTCCGGGATTGCTCCGTTGCCGACAGAAAATCCACCGGATTTTACTCTTTTAGGCCGGATATCTGTTGACTTGGGCTTCCTTTGTGTTGGCATTTTAAAGTCTGGTCGATTTATGAGGATATGGTTAACCTTTTTTCAGATCTCTGCAGGGTAAATCCAGACAACTAGCTAGACTATCTGTCCAATCTGAGTTTTCTGTTGTACGGTTAAAACTACTTTTAAACGTACACATGTTCCACCAAAACAAGTTCCTTCCCGAGGCTATTTTGCATCGGTACCGCGGCTTTTCCCGGTGCTTAGCACCACTCAAGACGATTGTGATTGGTTTAAAGAAATGCCAATAAACCAGAGCACGTTTTCCTCCCATCCCCGAATGCTATGTGGAGTAGCCAGACCCTCCTTCAGCGCGCTTTGGAGGAGGGTCTGGCAAAGCGAGACTAGGGTATAAATACAAATTAGAAAGTCGCTGTGACCAGTTTGATGTTTGTTATTATGCTCAATTCAAGTGTTGGATTTTAATTAATATTTTTCAGACCAGACATATGCAGAGCATTGACAGTTACTTAATTGAAAAAGTCTACAAAACACAATGTACCTGGCTACTGTCAATGTTGTTCTAAATATTTCCGCAAGTCATGTCAATTAAACATGCCGTGTCGCTGATGGGAGTGAGTTTCTAAGGACGCTTTCACATCTGCAGTTCATGAAATGTGGTCCAGAAAAAAATGATACATTGTCTTTTAGGTCTTATCCAGTTTTTGTTCACTCAGACTTATTACAAACTAGATGTACCACCTTGCGGTTGTATGTCTCCAACCAGCGCCAACCAGTACAGTTGTTGCAGTTTACATCCATGTCTGTCCAGACTTATAATCTATGTAGTGAAGACTTTGAAGGAATTTGATAAAAAGGTATTAAGTGTATTGTTTGGCAAAATCTTCAACCCGGTAGCAAGAAGATCTCTATAATCCCCACACTTTTAAGATTAGTGTCAACAATTCACTTTATTTTCCCCCTTTTTCTGATGGATCAGGGAAAATCCATGCACTTGCATACGTATGTGTTAAATACGGACTGGGCTATTCATCGCTTATAAACTACAGATCGGGAGATCTCTTTCTTAACAGTTTATGATCAGAAGATGGATTTAACAATCGTTTATTTTTTTCAATTCATACTATATTCACATATCTCCAGTCAAAACGTCCTGTGGTTGGTAAGTTTGCATTCCCATCACAAAGAGTCCACTTGAAAGCGGACTAAGACCCAGGTTCTCAAGCGGTCTCTGTAAAGTTGTTTCATCTGCAGCAGGCTTTCACACCAGCCCAAATGCATCAGAGTTAATCTGAACTGCACCAGACAGTTAGGGTTTGAAAGCACCCCAAGGCAGTACAGGTGTCCGATTTAAAACTTTGAAAGCCATTAGAATGTGTTTCAGCAGTGAGGCCTCATCCACCAAACAGATCTGTATGCTTGGGTTTTTATAGCTTGGCATTGTTCCTCGCCACTGTCGCACCAAGTGCATGCTCTTGGGGGAACTGTTGGGTCTCTGTATGTTATACATTGTGGTCTAGACCTACTCTATTTGGAAAGTGTTGAGTTGAGTTGAATTGAGCGAAATAAAAATTGTCAAATTGTATTTTCAATCTTGACGTCCCTTTTAAAAAGCGTGATGCCCGAGATAGTTGATGAGTGGCCCCGTTATTCCTTTTTTCCAAGTGTTCTTGATATTTGAGTCTATGTAACATAAGGGATCAACAGTGCCTCCACATGCACAGGTAACAGTAACACACATTTTCATTTACTCTACTTTACCCTGACTGACTTACTCCTCATTGAGGAAATCAAAGACTTTGCTCTTGTCACTGGGCAGCTGCTGCAGTGTGGTGCTCCTCTTCTTGACGGACGGCTGAATCTGAGAGGTGGGTGCATTGTACTTGACGTTCACTGGGGCGTCCGTTGCCGGCTTTTTGGCTGCCCCGCCCGACGAGCTGAACAAACGGCTGAAACTGGAGGTGTAAGGGTGGGGAAGTGGAAAGGAACGAGAAAAAAAAAAAAAGCACACAGACAAACATATAGAGGGGTGGACACAAGCAGTAGCTCCAGCGGCAGAAGTAAGGTTCAACATTTAAGGGTAAAAAGGTTCCTTTCCCCATGCCAACACACCATGCCAGCTTTCACACAGGTAGATAGATTGATATGCACGTCCCCATTAACCAGAGCAGCTGTCCGAAAATGCCGAGTGCAGGGTTAATATTGTGCACCAACTAGGACGTTAGTCAACAACACAGAGCAAAACTGGACAATAACACTTCATTTCCACCTAACTCTACAGTGAGAGCACACGGTATTTATCACATTACATCTGACCGTTTATATACAGTCAGAAACAAATGTTTGAAATGAATACTTTAGCATATAATATACGCCGGTAACTTAAAGATAGGAAATGGTAAGTCTATCTTAATGAGTGTATTTGCTTTGTTTGACCAATACACTCCTCCCACATTCCTGCATTCCCTCCCATCTCTGTAGCAACCCTCCCAACGCACCTCCTGCACACAGACATCACAACATCAGCAGGATATAAAGAAACACACAGAAACAGGGCAGAAGAGATGGTGGATTTGTCAGATTTTGCTTCTCTCATACCCAAACAATGTCCTCCTTCAAACCAAACTCATTCCTTTTCAAACTTAACAAAGGAGAGCAGGTATCAGATAACAGAAATTCAGTTATCAGATTTAGTTCCTCTGTGAGCAAAGACGTGCATTCCCCATACCTCCCTCAAAAGATATCTTTCTTTAACTTTTAATAAATTCTTGTGACAGTAAAGCAGCTCAGATCTGAGATCAGAGCCACTGTTTCCTGGCTGGCTCTCGTCTGTTAAGAGTTTGTTGTCAAGATGAACATCGCAAGCCAGTCAAGATAGACACCGTTAACATGTCAAAGATTTACCTACATCCTGGAGAACACAACCACACAACATGGAATATAAAAGAAAAGCAAAATAAAACACATCAAAAACACAGTAAACATACTGTGGCTGATATTTGAGAGCTGAAGTGAAAAGAAAAGAGTAGCTTACAACTGCCAAAGGCTGGATTTCTTCTTCTCTGGAAGAGCTGGGTTCTCCTTTGAAGCCCTGAAAGAGACAGTTCACTTTGAATCAAATGTAATGCTTTCGATGGGGCTTTACAGTCACTGCCTCCATTTCTACTTGAAACTTCAAACCGTACAATTTTTTTTTGAATAGTAAGCTTTGTATTTTCCCTTTGTGGATGGTTTTTGTGTGTGTGTATGTATGTGTGTGTTAAGGATCAAGCGAAGGGAACCAGGGGATTGTATTCAATTGCAACAGCAGTACATTATGATCAAATAATAGTATTGTGTATAGACACTTTAACAAATAATGGCAGGGATAACTTGAAATTAGGGCTAAATGATTAACTGTTTTTATATCAAAGAGAGCAATTTTCTGGCAACACAACAAAAAAAGAAATTGTTGCCTTGTCTGGTTAATATGCTCTATGCATGCCGGCGTCTGTACTACTTACACTAAGCCAAAGATGGTTTTGTGGAAGAAGAAACATCACTCTGTGTATCATTTGATGTTGGAAAAAAAAGGAGTTGTGGGCTGTCTTTTTGCTATTCATAAAAGACAAAAACAGAGTGGCGAGTTTTCTACTGCAGAAACCATCTAGGCTATCGCCTCACATCAGTTATCGAATAGATTTATCAAAATCTACCGGTTAAACTTAGACCACATCGTTCAGGCTTATCACCTTAAAACACTAATTCTGGAGCATAAACTTACAGTAATGTTAACTCAATAAGATGTCATTACTATCATCACTGGCCATCTTCTGTACAGTATGCAGAATATCATGCTTACCTTTACTTATTATGGGAAGGTTCACTGAGAGGAAACCTTTCTTTTGCAGGAACGCCCTGATCACATTCACACAGTTACACATTCATACCTGGAAGCTGCCCAGTACAACCACAGTCTGATCTGCTGGCCAGTGAGCAGCTCCACTGGAGCGGTTGGAGGTTAAGGGCCTTGCTCAAGGGCACCTCAGTGGTGGTAATGAGGGAGGGACAAGTGTTGCTCTTTCACTTTCCCCACCCAGATTTTATCCTGTCGGTCTGGGGATTTAACCGACGACCTCCCGGTCACAAGCTCGCTTCTCTAACCTTTAGGCCACCACTGCCACTATTTAATAAATGTGAGCTAAATTGATTATTTTTCTTTAGACAAATAGGTAAATTTACTTTGTTTCTCTAACTGAGTTGACCTATTGATGTACAATAGATACATGTGTGATTATACAAGGTGCAATCATATCTTTTTTAATACCATGTAGACCACGAATACAGGCCTGCAGTTTGACGCAACTGGTCAGAAAAACTGCAATTAGATATTTTCCACTATTTGTTCAGCCCTGCAGTGCTGCCTCTGTTCCTCCTCTCTTACCGGATCATCTCCGTCCATCTGACAGCCTCCTGCAGCTCCATTAGCCTCTCCTTATACTGGTTCCTCTCCATCAGGACTCTGGCCATCTCCACCCTGGTGAAGCGCTTCCTCTGGGCTGTAGGCACATCGCTCTGCAGGCACAACACCAGCATAAGTCCACTGAACCACTATTCAATACATATACAGATTATATGTAACACATGCTCACATTGGCCTTTTATTTAAAATCAGACGATCAATATGATGGCCATGAAGTAGGGGTGTAAAGATTCACCGATCAGAATCGGTATCCGGCTACATCGATACACGGACCCCTGCTATGGCCCAGTTCTAACGTTACAAATCGGTAGACTGAAGGTTCGCTGTCAATTCAACGAAGCTGCTACGAAATGGATAATCTTGAACTATTTGGGACAGTTTGAATAGAGCTTAGTGTGCAGGAGAGTGTGCGCAATGCTGTTGAAAGAGATGGGTGTGTGTTAATATGTGACTTAGACAAAAGCCTCACCATTTGTGGGATAGCCGGGATCAGCCAATCTGTGCCTTTGTTTGGATTTGCAGAAAAAACGTGCCGACTAGACTGCTAGGTTTCGTTTTTGGAGTTAGTGGTGAAAGTGGCTGAGAGGAATACATGGTGGGTTTTGTAAATTGTAATAGCTGCAGTCTGTGAGTCATCCATCCATGACCCTGTGTATGTTCATAAACATGTGAGTAGACTGGTATCAATACATATGGAGCTTTTTAAGGGGAACACTAAAGGCTTTATTGCTATGGCATTAAAATATAAATATTTAGAGAAATTTAAAATCAGGTTCAACATTTACAGTAGGTTAGCATTCCTCAACAACTTTTACTGCTCTAATCCATACAGGTGTATCATACACTCAGATCACATTAAATAGCAAAGACTCACATCATCCTCGTTGTTGTCATTCTTGACCTTCTGTTTGGAGGCCTCGAGCTCTGCTCGAATCCTGCAAGCGAGTACACAAATTAGACTGGTAACTAATAACAATAGACTGGAAGGCAGTTAGTGTTGCAGATTGTGTTTTGAAGCCAAAGTCCAAACCAACTCACTTCTTGAGTTCATCTTCTAATTCTTTGTTCTTGTCCTCCAGTTTGATCTTGGCCTGAGTGACAGCATTTAGCTCACCTTGCAGAACCTCCTTCTCACAAGTCAGTTCATCCATTTGTGCTATCAGGTCATTTTTCACCACGTTCAAAGCATTTCTGAAAACAAATAAACATGCAGATCACCTTCTAATGGGATATCTAAATTAAACACAAGGTGGCAGCATTGTCCTGTTTCTCAACAATGCAAGGGGGACATTTCTGTTTTTATCTATTCATGAAATTGCTTTTTTAACCTCATTATCAATCTTTATAATAAAGTGCAACAAGGCGTAGACCAAAAAATAGTAGCACCTCTTGGAAAAGGGTTCTAACTGAAGAAATGTAATCAGAGTTACCAAAGTGGTTCATGTTAGTTTCAATGCCAATAAACAGCATTCGTTATCCATTAAATGTCTAGCAATTGGTGCTTTGATGTGCAAAATTTCAAATCAAATGAGAAAAATAATAAAACTCCAGTAAGTAATTTGCAAACTGCAGGTGCATCAGTAGACACTGCAAATTGATATGGCTGGGTAACAGTCTGAAATTTTGTAACCATATGCGCAACATAAAGGGCATACAGAATAAATAGGGAAGGTAATGCCGGTATTTGGCATGTAACCTTACATGACCCACTAATGCAACAATGTCTGCAATTTACTTCAGTGTTAAAAGTCATTTTTTTCATTAAATTGGCTGTACTCTATATTCAGAACATTAATATGGCAGTACACAACTATTTGCTATGTAATGGAGTGGAGTAACGGCATCATTTGTTTTGTTTTGATAGCCAGTCCGGCTGCACGTGTATGGGAGTACTTTGTGAGTGCCTTGTGCCTCTGTATCTGACGCCAAGGGCCGGGACAAAGCGCGGGTATTTAATGAGCTGGGGAATGCTCTGTGAGAGTCATGTTGAGGGGCAATCTTCTCAATATCGAGTACAACCCCTTTCGGTGTTTGCCATTTTTTTCTGGCTGATTAAATATACACGTGGGGCAGAGATGGCTTCAAAAAATAGGTTATGATTACTAACTTGGTCTCCAGCAGCTGAGCGTTCTCATGGATGAGATGTTCAACTTCCCGACCCATACCTGAAAATGATCACCCATAATGTGAATACAGAATGTTTCATCTTATCATGTGCTCTATTGTGAAAGGGAAAAATAAAAAAATATTGAAAAATCACATCAATAAAGAAGTATTTCTTATGTCTATCTTACATACCAACATATTGTGCTCTCAGTCTTACCTAGAAAGCTGTAGTCTGAGAGTCATGCAAGAGATGATGCAAATCAGAAAGAGGTTTATGACACTGTAAGTAAGTTAAATTGGCTCGTTTGAACTAAATCTGAAGTCTACAGTATTACTGCCCTTCTCAACACAGTAGCACTATTTACTATTCTGCACATCCATAAGAAAGAGAGGGAACTGAAAGTGAACCCAGAATCAAGGACACAAATGATGACAATAAGGAGCTGGTATAGAGAGATCTTCAGGGAATTCATTGATACACACCAGAAAACTCATCTGTGGGGATGATAAAGCCCGACAGCCAAAGAAAAGACAATTCAGAAAATTCAACAGGGGAAGAAAGCAGTTTGTAAAAGTAGAGATGATGATGAAATTATAACATCAAGTCAGGAGGCTTCTTCTTCTTCTTACCCAGCATGTCGGCTCCTTCATCCATGTCTCCTATCAGGTCGTTTCCTGCAGACGACAGCTCCTCAAACAGAGAGTCAGTGTTGCGGTCAAACGCTAGATTCTCTATGCCACCTTTAGTTGGTGTGCTGGGTGGACAAATAAGGTAGGGGGAGGAAATTGATGAAGGAGGCATTGATAATGCAATATGATTATTTTGCAAAATATCGCCATCATACATGCCATCAACATAGCTTTTACTTTTAACACTATTTTTTTAACACTTTAGTACAAATGGATACCAACTGAGATGATGATGTGTATTTGTTGGGGAGTCATTCTGAATCTATGTTTTTCTTATTGTCAACAAATTCCATGAATATATCATAAACAACAATGAATTGATTCTACTAACAAGTACTACTTAATATACTGCAACTTATTCCTCTGTGACTTAGAGCTTCACTGCTGCCCAAAAACTATTAAAAACAAATTAATGAGCCAGTGAAAAAAAGGGGTGAGACAACAGTTCAATCATCGGATATGATTAAAACATGCTGACACATCATTGGTTTTGGTCTTCTCATGGGATTTGTTGAGGAAAAGAAACATATAGACATATACCAGCCTTATCCTTTCTTTCCTAACGTTTTCCTAATTGTAGGGTAATGATGATATAACATCTAATCATCAGTCCTGTACCTTGTTCCTAAGCAGCCATCGTGGTGCATGTCCAGCTCGGGAGTGGACTCTATGATAGCCTGCACCTCAGAGCTCTCCTGGTTGTGTGCTCCATCTAATACAGCCAGCAGAGATACAAAGCAGAGGAATGAGCAAGCCAGTACACTCAAACGGCGGCTAGATGATGTTAAAGTGCTACTAGTCCTGTGTGTTTTAACTGCAGTACTAACCATCACCTTTGAGGGGTGTAGTGGCAGAGTCCTGTCCATCGTGTCCAAGCTCACCCTGCTGTCCTTGCACGGCTGCAATGTCCTTACTGCTCTTTGGTTTTCCACGGTTCCCGTCTAGGTTCTTGTTGAGCACATCTGAAACGTCCTGCTCCACAGACTCCATGGCAATATCCAAAGCAGCAATAGACACAGATGTGACAGAGGCAGACCCTTCGCCCTGGCGGGACACAGGACTTATTCCGGTGGACACTCTATCAGGAGGAGAGAGTGCTGTGGTGGACTGAGAGTTAGCACTGTCTGTAGATGTGGGGGTGTTTGATTTAGAGTGACCACCCTGAGAGGACATGGGGGTGTTGGATTTGGAACCTCCGGCTTGTAAAGATACAGGAGTTCCACTTTTGGAGACACTTCCACGGTTGTTTGGAGTACTGGACTTGGAGCCTCCACGGTTCGAACCGGCCAATTCATCCTTAAGATGGAGGAGGAGGAGGAGGAGGGGAGGAAGAAGAGAGTCAGGGGATAACGAGGAAAACAAAAGGTAAAACTATGATCTTCATGAAGTCAACAATACATGTCTACTTGTTAAACATTATGAACCTCCAACACGTTAAGCTGTAAATACAGTTAATGTGCAGCACATTTGTATAAATGCAAACCAAACAAAATAAGTATAAACAAAACAAATAAAACAAAAGTGGGATCAAGCCAAAAAAATAAAATACTCCATTCCCAAAGTAGATTAAAAAAAGATGGAGAAGAAATGAGAATTGATTTTGTAAACTGTAGCTTGACAAAAGAATCTTAATTCAAGGTCCACTTGCTAGCTTTTTCCTGAGCAAGTGGACCTTGAGTGAGGATTCTTCAAACTGAAGAATCTTTCAGAAAACTACGTTAGCACATACATGTACATTCCTTTTGTTTAAATCAAATGAATGTAAATAATAGATGTTAACACAAACTGTGCCAAACAGTGTGCACCTTTCCATGGAGCTAAAACCAACACAAACATCACAACATGCAACCAGGACACTCCAAGTTTCACAAATCATATTCATTATGGCAATGTACAACCACAATCAAAATTAGGTTTGGGTGTCAAAACAGCCTTAAAAAGGCATATCAATCCTGACAGTTTTAAGAAGTTATGAGCCCATGTTCCATCTCAAATAGACCTTTTTCAGAGCAGACATTTTGACTTGTCATAGCAGGAAATGCAAAGGAGAAACAAATTTCACTAACAATGGCTTAGTTGCATTGACTGTCCCAGTAAGCCACTAGCTTTGGCTAAACACACAATAGGCGGTGCCCTACCCTGGGTTAAGAATGTTTACACCAGGCACTGCAAGAACAAGGCTAGGAGAATCTTTAAGGATCCAAACCACCCAGGTAACAGCCTTTTCTCCCTGTTGAAGTTGGGAAGAAGGTACCGGATACACCAGGCCACTAGGATCCCAAATGATAACAGTGGCTAGGACTGCCCCCACCCCCCAAAATACACACATATATGTATCATTATTACTGTTTGAATGCATAAATTGTAGGAACTTAAAGAATGAAATTAAACTGACAAATAAAATTGACTTATTAAGGCTCATGTAAATGGAATGCAGCCTTTTTAATGGTATCAACTACATGTGCTTTTCCTGCTACGACATCCCCAAAAAAATAAATTCTGTTGCTTTTAAAGGGGACCTAATATGCTCATTTCAGTTTGTGTTTCTATCCCAAAAAAAAAAAATTTTCATACTGCCCATGGCTGCTGCAATTATATATACTCTGTCTGAGAGTTTAAAGCTTAAAGCGTGTCTCTTTAAGCCCCCCTCCTGAAAAAACTTCCCTGTAACGGAATGCAGCAGCACTTTCTACTGTAAAAAAAAAAAAAAATAGAATAAAGACTTCTAAACAAAAAACTCTACAACCAGACATGTTCCAGCAGGAATGAGATCCAAAGTTGTTAAGAAATTAACAATATCGGCAGCTAAGATTACAGCTTGCTCTGGCGTTAGCGTTACGGTTACATGTATTACTGACTGAAATGGAGTATAAAGTGGCACTTTCTATAGTGAGAAATCACCAATAAAAGCTTCTTATCCAAAAACGACACAATTGAACATGTTTCAGCAGGAATGTGAGCTGAAACTGGGAAGAGATTAACAACGCCTGCAATCAAGACCACAGGTTTCCCTGGGTTACCATGCAGCTACATGTAGCAGTGTATGTAATGCAAACACTGCAGTACCGTGCCTGGAGCAGATGACCACATAAACAAATACGGCACAAATTGACGGCACCTCGAGAGTGGAAAGTAGAAAAAACTTTTGGAAGAGGAGTGTTCAGAATCGTCTGAAACCTGAGGGGATTGCTCACAGGGATTATTTTTTTTTTTACATACATTTACCTCATTATTTGAAGCTTTGGCCACAAATGAACATCCAAAATTGTAACATTATATTTATGTGACAGAAAAAAAGAAAAAGCATAACAGGTCTCCTTTAAAAAACATACATTTAGTCAGCTGAATATATATAAAAAAGGAACAGGTCAGCATCAAGCAGTTTCAATTAGATATGCGGTATAGCCAGTTTGTTAGCACCGTTGGATTTAATCACACTACAACAAAATCTGCAATACAACTACTAAACCAGATAAGTTGATGCTGTGGTTAGAGGTTCTCCATGAGTGACAGACAGGTCTACCTGGTCCTGATCAGCCTTCCGAATGGGCAAATTCTCCTGCGATCTTTCACCTTCCACTTTGCTTGAGGAGAATTGTCCCTCAAACTAAGGGTATATTCAAGACCTTAATTATTAATATTTCCTTAAATTCATTCCTTAAGACTATTTTAAGCAAAAAAAACAACAACCAAGGCTATATGTAATACACAGATATATAGGGATGTTGCAAGAACTCAAAGGAACAGGAAAAATATGTTTTAATTAGAACTGATCTGAATGTGTCCAAGAAAATTAAGCAAAGGTGTGGGGAAAGCCTGAACTCCACGAGTGAACTGTGTAGTGAGTAGTATTTATGGCTTCTTCTGGTACGCATGGTGACCTGGTGGTTAAAGGCTGTATTTTGAATGAAAATGAGTAGGATATACAGTTCAATCAATCACTCTAAGGTTTCATCAGCTCTTAGAACCTCCCGGTGGCACGCAGAATTGCTAACACTGTATTGTTGTGATACATTAATGCCAGCGGCTTAGTCCTATAAATAGCACAGTGCCTGATGGAAAAGCAACAATCAGGACAACAACAAAGCATCCATACAGATCCTTCGGTCACCTTGAAAATAGACAAGAATTTAATGTAGGGCTGTGCAATATGGAGAAAATGAGATATCACTTGATATTATTGATCAAATACTTTCAAATCGATATTTTGCGACAAGATCGTTGGGCTGTATAACATGATAGAACAGTTCGAACTGTCTGGTAAGTTCAGAAAATTACATAATTTGTAATGCTGCCTTTCAAACCAGGAAAAGACAACACTTACCGTATAACAATATTACGAAAATCAAAACCAAAATCTAAAACCATATCTAGTCTCATATCACGATATAGATATAAAATCGATATATATTGCCCAGCCCTACTTTAAAGCTTTCACAGACATTAAATGAGATAATATTAGAGAATTAAGCTTTCTCCATACTGTTTTTTCTCAAATGTATTCCCTTTTCTAGTGTCCGGTTCATCTATCTGAACACTGATGGGAGTATTTCCTTTCTTGTCTGCATGCTGCCATCACTCTTTTGTTGTCACAGTAGCGCACACACACACACACACACACACACACACACAGTAGCGCACGCACACACACACACACACACACACACAGTAGCGCACACACACACACACACACACACACACACACACACACAGTAGCGCATACACACACACACACACACAGTAGCGTGCGCGCACACACACACACACACACACACACCTTCCCATGGTGAGAGGGAAGAGATCATTAACTGTAAATCTTCAGAAAATGTCAAGTCAGAGGACAAAACACAATGGAAAGGCACTGCTGTATATCTTCACTGGGGGTGCCTGGTAAGACTGTGTGTGTAAAAGTTGTGAGAAAGATGTACGCCTATATTGTACTCAGGGTGAGGTGCTCAAAAGGAGTTTAAGAATTATCAGTCACATTTGCTGCCAGTTATGAAACACAACACCTGATAACGTGGGTCAAAATAACGGTTACGAAAACTCATACCTTAGCCTTACAATTTCCATCTGACCCTGTACTAGTGTAATAACAGCAAATGAATACTTATTAGGTGGTCATTAATATGCATGACGGAGCCTTGCTTGCAGCATGGTTTCCAACAGCAACAATGTGAAGACACTCTGTCTTTCCACCCTCCCTTGAGGTTAAAGGCAGGCCCCCGAATGGTACCACTTCCTCTGATTGCTGGGCTCCAAGCCACCCCCTTACACACAAGCTGCTGCTAAAAATTCTGGACACACTGAACAATCCTTTCTCTCTGAATAGAAATGTACTAGTTCTTTGGTGTTTGCTAGCATTGAGTGCTTGCATTTTGTTTCCTCAATCGTATTTAATTGAACTCGGCATGATGTCACTAGTCTGATCCGTGGGAAGCTCTACAAGCCAACTTCAGACAGTAACTTTACACTTTATAACTAGTGATATAAAGATGTCTTTTTAATTCTTTAAAGACTGATGTGTGTGAGTGTAGCTGTGTGTCATACCTTGAGGCTGGTGTTGGACCGCGGATGGCTAATGTTGTTGTATCTCCATGGCTCTGAAGAGGTGTCCACAGATTCCCTCTGGAGGTCAGGGGTCATACCATCAGTCCCAGGAAGTTGGAATATGCCCATGGAGATAGGACGCTCCTTTCTGGATACAGACACAAAAGAAAGGAGAGATGATTCAAAAGAAAAAAAAAAAAAGAGCAATTTTGAAACCAAGGAATACAAAAAGTGTCTGAGAGATTGGCCTGTTGGTTAAGTTATTCTTACGTAATTTGAATAGACAGAACTCTAGACTAAGAGTCTACAGCCATTGTAGCGGCTCTGTAAGGGCTGTACTCGGGCACAGTGGTGCTTTGAATTAAATTCTAATGTCACCATGCTCACAATGCTAACATGAAATGTTAACCATGGTCACCATCTTAGTTTAGCATGTTAGCATGCTAACATTTTCTATAAAGTATAGCAGAGGCTGATTGGGATGTCATTGTCATTGCAGGTACATACACCAAAGTATTGGACAAATTGAAACTATGACAATGATGATGATGACTAAAGAAAAGGTTAGGGGTTTGCCAAAGTTATTACAATTTCTCCTGAGAGGAGCATGAATGTGTGCGTGTACTAAATGTCTGATCAATCCATCCATTAAAACCACAAATGTCAACTTCATGATGGTGCTAGAGGAAAAGACAGGGGATCAACAAAGTCAGTAGGATACATCATCTGGGAACCATGAATGTCTGCACAAAGTTGTTGTTGCACTCCATCTTGCAGATGTTAAGATACAGTATATCACTGGATAAGTGAAAACTTTGACCTACTGGTAGTGCTAAGAGAGAATAACAAAGTCATTAGGATTCATCCTCTGGATACAATGGAGGTTTGTAGTGAATTCTGTGTCAAGACGACAGACCAACATCGCCATCCCTAGAGCCACACTGCTAGTCTGCCTGATTGCTTTGGGAGTAAAGAAGACCTTAAGCAGGGAAAGTAGCCCTGACAACAGCATGGTGAAAGAACATGTGATTTATACTGTGCAATAAAAAGTGCAAGGTACGGAATATATTGTATACTATATAAACCAGGTTGGACATGTTCTCATTAGTTTGAATGTTTTGACTCACTCTCTCCTACAGAGAGACTGACACTTGGTAGAAAAGGCTGTAGTGTGAAGTGATGAATAAAGTTTGGTGCAACAGCTATTGTTCTTCACTAAGCCTGAACTCATTTACATGACATGTTATACATTTCATTTGCTTTTGCTAAATTAAATGGGCAGGCACTTTCATTTGCCAATTTTTCAGTGCCGTGGAAGCAGATCAGCATAATGTAATCAGTTAGACCAAACAAAACAGAATGTGTGATGTGAGTCAAGACTTCACAGAGAGGTGTTGTAGCATAAAGACTCCCTTGGGACCGTTTGGCACTGAAGTGGTAGGAAGAGAAATAAAAGCTGGTTGCCTCATAAACTCCATTACCTCCCACCTATTAGCTCAGGCAATAACACATCCATTTATGTCTGTGTGTATCTCTATGACTGGAGATGCATTCTGCCATGTGTGTTATTAGAAGGCCAGCTGAGAGACACACAGAGGCAAGGAAACATCCCACAGCTCTTATATTAAAACTCACAAACTAGCTCACTCTTGCATGGAGGTGTTCATTTTCAAACTGCCATTTCACAACAACTCTAATCACTGAAAGTCCAATGATATTCAGGAATGCATAGGAACACACTGATATAAACACAATGCACTCTCCACTGCATCAGACCAGGTACACGCCAGCAGTTATCTTCACTCCAGTGGCTAGGTATA
This sequence comes from Sander lucioperca, assembly GCF_008315115.2. Lineage (NCBI taxonomy): Eukaryota > Metazoa > Chordata > Actinopteri > Perciformes > Percidae > Sander > Sander lucioperca. The sequence continues at coordinate 1,055,272 of NC_050194.1, read as the reverse complement.
AAAAAAAATATTGTACAGTCGAGCACAACAATGGCTGCCACTGAAAAGAGAAGCCGGCAGGCAGCGATGAAAAGCAGCAGCTCAAAAACAATGGACACACCACCATATTGAGAGGTCACATGCAGGCCACTGATGGTGACCAATGCTGCCTTTGGGAAAAAACTCACATGCTTAGGCATTAGTCCTCTACCACTGTTTCATCTGAGAAAGAGATGTTAATTAAATAATGAGAATAATCGTGCAACAGCTATAAACTGGTGTAATTAAAATATCTAAGGTGGTGTAGTCTTTCAGATATTCCTGTCTCTCTTGACCTACTTTTAGAGTGCAGTCTCATATTGTCTGACTATAACACACCCACATGGCAGCAACACTACGACTGCATGGCTATAAACAGGCATTATCTATATAGACACAGATTACAGCTGGGAAGATACATACATTTAGCATACACACACACACACACACACACACACACACACACACACTACCTGCTGGCTCTGGGTAAGAAGGGTAAGGAAGGCAGGGCAGGTAAGCCGCCGGTAGAGACAGAGTAGTGAACCAGCAGCAGCACTGACAGAGAGACTAGTACAGCAGAGTTGATGACCACCGCTCCCCCTACAAAGCCAAAAACAAACAGCAGCATACACCCGGGGCTCATGGCCCCCCCAGATCATGGCCCAGTGCCTTAACCAGGAGGTTGAGGGGCACAGACGATGACAGCAGATGAGGTGGGGATCACTGAAGCACCAAATTCACCTTGGCAGACCTCTGATTGGACATTACCCACTGTAAGTATATCTACAGCAGTAGAGCAGTGAGCTCTGTATACTGCAGCTCAACTGTGAGGCAGACAGAGAGTGGGAGCAGGTCAACGCAGACAAAACAACAGTAATCCTGGTGGCTTGAGCAGCAGTGACTGATTGAAGCAAAGCAGCAGCACACGGAGCAGAGCAGTAGATCGTCCACAGCGAGCAGGAAGAGGCTGGCAGCAGCTCCACTCCTCCAGTGTCTTCCTCTAGCAGGTGATACTGGTTTCCTTCCTCCTTCACTCTACTTATCCTCTGGCGAGATGCGACGCAGCTGCCGCTGTGCAGTGTGTCGAACACTCCGACGCTCTCCCTCTCTCACTCTGATGGCAACCACCCCCCCTCCCTCTACATCTCCCTCTCTCTTTTGGGTGCTGAGGCAGCTTGTTTCGTATGCCTCCTCTCAGGCTGCAGCTTATTGGCTGCAACACAGGGAGACTGATCAAAAAGTGTGTGTGTGTGTGTGTGTGTGTGTGTGTGTGTGTGTGTGTGTGTGTGTGTGTGTGTGTGTGTTTGGCAGTGTGTCTGCATTAACTGGAGGGATAGTGAAGAGCTAGGAGATACAGGGTCTGCCTGAATGCAGTGTCAGACAGTGCCATTCTATTAACCACTAGTCACACCTCTTGGAACCGTTTCATGTTTTGTCAATGTCACAGTGATAATACGTTTCTACAAACTAAACCTGTTAAATAGTGGCATTTATCATATCATTAAGGACAGTGCAGCCAACTGGTTCTATCAGTTGCATAATAAGTTGAATGGAGAGATTATCCAACAGCTGTTGGATGTTCACTTTTTTGGCAACAAGAGTCAGCTCACGTCTCTGTGAGGCTGTGCTTGAGCTAAATGCTAAATACTGCTAAAATCCTCACAATGGCAATGCTAACATTATGATGTTTAGCAGGTTTAGAACGTTCACTATTTTTGTTTAGCATGTTAGCATTTGCTGATTAGCTCCCAACACAGAACAGCTGAGGGTGTGAAAAATGTCATTAGTTTTGAAGGTATTGGGGCATAAACATAAACCCTATGTATTAGACAAATAGACATTTTGACCTGATGATGGCGCTAGAGGAACAGTCAAACAATGACCAAAGTTATTAAAGGGGGTTGTGAAAATTAGTACCATTTCATGGCTATCCATCCAACAGTTGTCAAGATGTTGCACTCTAAACAAAAACATAAAACTCAAGGTGGAAAAACAAATTGGACAAAGCTAACACTGGTACTTGCTGACACACAAGGCTGAACCAGTATCTTTGCATAAACCACACATTGACTCTAAAACAAATAATATTAACCTATTGACTGATGAGTTGAAATGTTCATATTACTAGACTGGGACCGTACAGTAAAAAGTTGTGAAACGCGTTACATCCATGCGATTAACTTTTGAACTGTATGCCCAATTTTGAACATCGAGATATAGTTGGAATCCTTAGATGATGCCGAACTCAATGCACCTCATGATGTCAATATCCGCCATGTTGGACCTTCCACCATACTGGATTTGTTTCAAAACACAAAAAAGTTCACAGGTCACAAAATTGGTCCGATTTTCACGAAACTTGGCACAGATGATCTTCAGACCATGCCTCACAAAAGTTATTCCATTGCGTATTGATATTCGAAAGTGTTTGCCCGTCACAGCCAATCGAAATCGACGGCGAAGCCACTAAACAGGAAGGTACGTAGGTACAGGGCCCAATTAGGAAGAGGCTCACGGAATTTGGTGACCTTAGACCTATAGGGGGCGCTGTAATTAGCAAAATTACGTTTTGGCCTAAAACGTTTGATGTGTTTGGAATAAAACTTACTAGAGGTGTCTGTTAATACTGTGGGAGTCCTAAGGCATGCCAATTTGTGACATCAACGTAATTGATCCGGCCGCCATATTGGGTTTCATCAAAAACACTAAAAGGTTTTACAGGTCACAAAATTTCTCAGATTTTCACGAAACTTGGCACAGATGATCTTCAGACCAAGCCGCACAAAAGTTATTTCATTGCGTTTTGATATTTGAAAGCGTTTGCCCATTACAGCCAAACGAAATCGACGGCGAAGCCGCTAAACAGGACGTGAACTCATATCTCGGGGAGGCTTTCACATATCAAAACCAATCTCAATACTTGGACTCATGACCCAATTAGGCTCAAGAAATTTGGTGACTTTTGACCACTATGGGGGCGCTATAATCACAGGAAGTAGGCTCATATCTCAGCAACGCTTTCACGTATCGAAACCAAACTTGGTACATGGACTTGGGACCCCATCCTGAGGACGCACAATAAATCTGGAGTATTTTGACCACTAGGTGGGTGCTATAATCACAGTAAGTAGGCTCATATCTCACCAACACTTTCATGTATCGAACCCGAACTTTGTACATGGACTCAAGACCCAATCCCGAGGACGTAAAATAAATTTGGTGACCTTTGACCACTATGGGGGCGCTATAATCACAGGAAGTGAGCTCATATCTCAATGATGTATGAAGTCCAAACTTGGTACAGGGACATGGTAGCTGATTGTGAGGACATGCAAGGAAAGTGGTGTCATTTGGCCTCTAGGGGCGCTGTAATAAAGAAAGTGAGCTCATATCTCAGCAACTCTATGATGTACTAAAGCCAAACTTGGTACAGGGACTTGGCACTTGATTGTGAGAACGCACAAGGACATTGGTTTAATTTGGCCTCTAGGGGCACTGTAACAAAGTAAATGAGCTGATATCTCAGCCATTCTTTATCCAATTGCCATCAAAGTTGCTGTGAGTGCTTGCTCATGCCATGGCAACGCCATTCCTGCTAGTGTACTGCTTGGCCCCCTCTACTTGCAGCTATATTTCCAGTTGAATCCCTTCCTTTAGTTTATAATGAAGGTCTGCTTTCCATACTTTGGCTATTCATAAAAATTGCAGTTGGAGTTTAATTTATTTCATAACGTTTACCTGCACTTAGTGTCAATATCTTAACGCAAAACCAAATATCACTCTACACCTAAAATCAAGAAAATTCATCAACAACCTTCAAACTGTCCACTGGCTGATTTTTTTATTAACAAAAAAATCCCTGATACCAATTACATAACAAACAATTTGCATATACTGATTTAACAATCAGTATTGACATTGTGTCGACCCACAGTGTAGAAAGGTGTTAAAGTGCTCGTATTGTGCTTTTTGGCTTTTCCCCTTTCCTGTATTGTGGAAACACACGTTATAATGCTCGCTTAGCTGCTAGCATGGCACTCCCTCATGTTCTGCAACTGACAAGTTAGCAGTACTTACTGCGCATGTGCAACTCCCAACAAAGATGGTACAAAAGTGAGATGTCTCACTCTGTAACTAAAACAGAGAGCTTAACACACAGGGTGAAAAGAGGAGCTGCAGCAATGTGCAGTACAACAATATATGGTGTTATATTAAACCATATAAACCTATTCTGGTACAACCTCTAAATACAATTATCAACCTGAAAATGAACATAGTATGAGCACTGTAAGTGTCTCTAAAAGAAAGTGTTTCCTGATGAGAGCCGTATCATTGAATAAACTGCTGTTAAATGTCCAAATGGATCTTCGAAGACAACATTGCTATATGGACATTTTAAGTCCAAGTGTTTATAGGACTGACAAATGATGTAGGTTTCAGGTGAAAACACGGACTATGTTTAGAATGAACAAACCCAGTATGGAGAGAGAGAGAGAGAGAGAGAGAGAGAGAGAGAGAGAGAGAGACTGGTGTGGTTGGGTTGTCTCACCGTGTTCTGGCTGATGTGCCTGCATCTGAGGACTCTGCTATTGTGACCGCATGTTGGTGTTTAGTTCGCTCCAGGTGCTCCATGTAGCTGTGGATCATCTGGAGGGTATGCAACACACAGGGAGTTGTGGAATTAGTTCAAATTCAATGTTCTTATTGATGTACAATTATTTTACAATCTGGATAATACAGATTGTGCTTGTGTTGTTTTATGTTTTATATGCTGTATTAAAATCTACTATTGAATTATGTGTAAAAGACTCCCCAAAGAGCCTGTAATTAAAGGATTCAGAAACAAATATATGACTATGTTGCTATCAAACTTATATTTTATTATAAATGGTCACGAGAACTCCTACCATCAGTAACCGTCATTGGTCACTCACATATGAGGTATATTGTGTCCAGACACATCTGTGACAGTCAGACACACAATAAATAATGTAGATGTAGCAACAGTGTGTAAGTGACAACTTTTATTAGACTTTCATCTTCTCTATTCAACATCATTCAGATCAGCAGTTGGTTGCTGAAGCCTGAGAGGTTTTGGAGCATCTGTTAGTGATACATAATGTAGAACAGACCAAGGCGGACCAATGGCTCAGCAGAAATATTATTCAAGTTTGGATACTTCATCATTTAATCATCTTCAACTTGCCCACACCATTCCATTCTTTAAGCACCTTTGTTTTTCTATCCCTCACAGGTCAGCTATACAATTCTATCTCTCTTCAACATTTTACTATCACTCTATTTTGTTCACCCATTTCTGCAGTTAATCTCAAATTCAACATACTTTTTCTAACAACAGATTCTTATATTTCTGCAGGTAATATATGTTGAGTCTGGTGATAACAAATGACTCATTATCACTATTTCCTCTTTATATGTTTTTGAAAAGCTCATTGGCCTTATGTAGCCACAATCACATTTAACAGGTGATAAGTTCCTCCAGGGCAACTTCCTTCTGGCCACTATATACTGTAGCATTACAGTGCGGGACATCTCCCAATTTAGCCACAGAACTCAGTATTTCAGGGTGATTCTTGGGGTCTTTCCCAACCAAGGTCCTCGCCTGATTGTTCAATTTGAGTCAGAGACCACTTCTAATAGGTTCCATTCTTTTAGCTTGGTTCTGTATTTTACAGTTATTTCCCAGGACTTTAGAAATAGTGTTATACCTTTCTGCAAATTTGCCTCTTTATGATTCTATCTCTGCATTCTAAACATAATTCGTTGGATTTGTCTTTGTCTTCTGTTTCTTTGTTCACTCGTAGTGCACAATGCACTCATGTACAACAGTATATATGCAACTCTGAATCATGACCCTGGTGTAAAGGACATAGAAAAAAATAATAATTATATACACTACCGGTCAAACGTTTGGGGTCACTTAGACATTTCCATTCCACTCCATTATAGACAGAATACCAGCTGAAATCAGTTGCATTGTTTTTTGCAACCAGGGCAGCAGTTTTCAGATTACATTATGTGCTTAGATAACTGCAAAAGGGTTCTCCAATGTTTTCTCAGTTAGCCTTTTAAAATGATATCCGATTAGTAAACAGAATGTGCCTTTGGAACATTGGATGAATGGTTGCTGATAATGGGCAATGTAGATATTGCATTAAAGATCAGCCACTTCTTTCTACAACAGTCGAGAACCCTTTTGCAATTATGTAAGCACATAATGTAATCTGAAAACTGCTACCCTGATTGAAAAAAACAATGCAACTGATCTCAGCTGGTATTCTGTCTGTAATGGAGTGGAATGGAAGTTTCTAAGTGATCCCAAACTTTTGACTGGTAGTGTATCTGCATTTAAGCCTAAGTGAATTCTAACTGGCATGGTTTCCTGTTGGGGATGAATACTTCAATGAAACAAAACATTTCAGCTTTCCATTTATAATCATGAATTTGTGTATGTGTATATATATATATATATTTTAGGGCTGTCAAAATAACGTGTTAATTTCGATTAATTAATCTGAGAAAAAATAACGCATTAAGAAAAATAACGCAGATTATTCCATTCCATATTGACGTTTGACCCGGAGCCGTTCTAGCCACCATTCGACTGTAAAATGAAGGAGGGAGACGAGAATGTGCTGCCTGGATCATTAATTGGAATATCTACTTGTAAAAATCCTCTTCCTGCCAACCCTTGCTACCGAAATCTGGTGCCACTGAAATGTCTGCGCTTCTCTCTGATGCTCTGAAACAGATGATACAGGCAACGCAAACACCGCTGCATGTGACACTAGTTAACACTATACTCAATAGCAGCTAACGTTAGCCTACCGCTAGCTAGTAGCTGGATTAAAAATGGTTAAAATGCTGACAGCTAACGCTAAACGGTGTAAAGTTTGACTGTGTTTTACTGTAGAGGATTCAACACCGGTATGTAACAATCTGCAGCTGCCATCGGAAAAACAACACAGACGATGCGTTCAATGAAACTGGTAAACCACAGCCTCGTGGTGCATTTGAAGTTATTGTAAATTTTTCCCATCTGGTGGTTGTTTTTGTCGTTCAACAGCAATCTACTAGTGAAATAAGTTATTGTTATACATTATTATTAAATCATTTAATTTTGACCATATGGCCTTAGCAATAAACAAGCCATTCTTTACTGTCACCGACTGTTGTTTAGTACCCTTTTTTTTTCTTTGCTTTTTTTACTTTCTTAAAAAGTATCGGTTCAGGCACCGTTAATTATGTATGCGATTAATTAATCACAAAGTATGTAATTATATATATATATATATATTATGCATTACTTTGTAAGCACATGCACAGATGAAAAAACCGTGATGAACTTAACCAAACACACACGTTTATCCCAGGCCGGCATACCTCTGTGTGTCTCTGATGAAGAGCATTATACTCCTTCTTGAGCTCTGCTTCTCGCTCCTCAAATCTGCCAACTGGATGAAAAAGAGAAACAATTACTACTATTAGTACATGATGAAACAATCCATTGGATTTCAGCAAGATTGACTGAAAACAGCAAGGAACTTTGTCCCAAAACGGCAATTGTTCTATATGAATTAACGAATGTAATTTTATCATCATCATCATCAGTATTTGACAAATCATGAATCAAACTGTTCCACTGACAAATTATTTGCCCAGTGGGAAGTCAAGTAGATTTACCCCACATGTACTCATGTATCATTTAATTCTGTAGTACTGAATGTGGTGGCACAGTCGTTGCTGCAATAACATCTCAGAGCCAGAGGAGGGCCACCATGCATCAACCAACCCCTCCTAAGCTACACCAAGCACAGAGCATTGAGAGGGTTATTTCACCTCTCTGAATCACAGAATCTGATAAGAAATCATTAAACAATGGTCATCATCATCATCGTTTTAAGTTATATTAAAATTTCTATCAAACACTCCACTTCATCAACAGCTAAGGTGATTATTACAACAATAATGATAAAAGCATCTATAGAAAATGATACAGCAGCTCCTTGGCTCTCAGATAACGCTGGTCATTTTAATGTATGTGGTTTGTAATAATAATAATAATAATAATAATAATAATAATAATAATAATAATAATAGTCTAAGTAAACTCAAGGTGAAGATTGGAAATGACAGTGGTGGAAAAAAAATTCAAGGTAAAAACTACACATTTCATGTTTACCATCCAACAATAAAAGAAGAAAAAAAAGCAGGTTATAAACAATCCACACACCTATCCACAGAGCAACCATCAGCCTCAGTTGTAATCCACTGTTTGATGCTCTAAGGTGGTATCAGTTTGTAGTCAAAACAGCCCGACAGTCTTCGTGTTTTCAAATGCCAGCCAAGCAAAATGCCATCTAACAAATAGGGGACAGTGGCACAAATCCAAAAGAAGTGGCCATGCACTGAGCATCTGCTGAGAGTTGATTGCTATGTACCTTTCCCACTTCACGCTTTGCAGCACAGGTTTCAAGTCAGAAATAGCCTTTTTCACAGGTGTTTAACCAGGCTTAAGTACAGGATTTGGTTAAAAAAAAAAAAAAAAAAAAAAAAATTATATATATATATATATATATATATATATATATATATATATATATACCTATGCGATCAATGAATAGCAACAACTCAGACAGCAGCTGCATAGAATGATGTCAACTGTGATCGGTGTGCTAATGATAGAGCTGATAGAGGAACTAGTGGTTAAAGAGTGGAGCAGAAATAACCCAGGTCAGATACAGAGGTGTGAAGAGTAAAAGGAAGTGATCCTAAAGGAAAGCCCCACATGAAAAGCCTGAATACGTCTTGCTGAAAGAACTGATCTTCTCATAAATGTCCAAGTAACAATTTACTTAAAATACTTACATTTGAGAGATAATAATTTGAAGGTGAAACAAATGATTGTTAGGGTGTGGCCCCACTGATTCAACACTGAATAAACAGTAATTTCATACCCTGTTTATCCGAGTTTGTTTCAGAATTCCTTTGATGTAATTTTTAGGGAACATGGATGTCAAAAACAATAGGACACCTATTGAGTTCGGCGGCGGCGAAGCGGCGGCGCTAATCTGTATTGTCGCCCAAAAAATGAAAACATGCAGCTGATTGGACGAACGCGTCACGTGGGTCTGGCTGCTCCCGGATTTTTCAACCAGGCATAATGGCGGCTTCGTTCGGAATACGATCTCATATTTTACGAAGATAGTTCACCAAAACGTGTTTCTGAAAACATTTTAAGCGAGAAATAGGCCATGCAGTTGCTGAATCCGTCTTCATTTCAGATCGACAAAGGTCAGTTTAAATGATTCTGAGATTTTGAGAGGCTTAGTCACGCTCATCCCGCTCGTCATTTCCGGGTAAGCACTCCACCAATCAGATTGGTCATTGAGCCCGACTGCCCGCCCTCCGACCCAGCAAGTCAGGTCGGCCAAAATGAAGGCCGATGGCCCCTCCGACAGACGACGGCACGGAACACACCGAACAGACCTCGCCAGACTGTCCGACGGCCGATTATCGGGTTGGTGTGTCAGGGACATAAGACTCATGCATACCATGTAGCTGTGAAGTCCCAAGTAGGGTTTCAAGTTACGATTATTTTCATTATTGATTAATCTGCAGATTTTTTTTTTCAATTATTAAATTATTGGTTTTGTCTATAAAATGTCAGGATAACATCATAACTTCCCAAAGCTCCTTGGTGGCATCTTCAAATGTCTTGTTTTGTCTGACCAAAAGTCTAAACAGACATTCAGTTTACTAAGACAAGCAGCAAATCCTCCCATTTTCCCATATGAAAAGTTGAAACCGGAGACGTTTTTGCATTTTTTCCACTTGATAAATGACTGACACAATTAATCTATTATCAAAATAGTCGCCAATTATTTTTCTGTTGATTGATATATCAATTATTCGGGTAGGCTAACCATTTCAGCTCTAGTCCCAAATTAAAGTCTTTTCACCACCACCTATCCTTGTGTCATTCTATATTGTAAATTATCCAGTAAAGGCAAAATTACATTAAAAATAAACTAATTAAAAAAGTAATGCAATAAGAGAAATTAATAAACAGAAAAAGAAGTTGACAGTGTGTTTGCATTCTTTAAAGTCTCCTTGGGTTTATAGAGTTTAACTGTGTGTTTTCCACTAGCATGATCAAACCCAGATTAGTAATATAAGTCACATTGCTGCCAGTTCAGTCTAAAAACATAATTACAGACAAATGAAACTCACAAAACAGAAAAAAGGGAAGAGTCACGTCGAAAGAAATAAAAAGAAATCAGCTGAGAGCTCTCAAATTTTCCCTGAGTGTATGGTCAGTCCTGCGGTGGAACAAAAACAAGCAGACACACAAATGCACGCACGCACGCTCGCAGGCAGCAGGCAACAATATTACTGTCTCTGAAATGTAATGCTTTACACTACTTTTGCATTACTTTTGAGTTACTTTCACCAACGTAACAGCGGAAGTTTGACTTGGCAGGTAGCATGTGAATTTCACCACCGGATCAATAAAGTCTCCTCTTTATCCACAGTGTTTACATCATAGATTATTAATAATATTTTGTATAATTAATATGAATATGCAAAGTAACTAAAGCCATAAAAAATAGAAGTAAAACGTACAATAGGCAAGTAGGAGAAAATTAAAATACTCAATTAAAAGTGCCTTACAGTTGTATTGAAGTACGGCATAGTTACATTCCACAGCTGATAAAATCCAATGATATTTACGTGTAGCAAGCCTAAACATTTATTCCCAACATGTTTCTTCTGTCAGCAGCTCGGACACACTGCTGGCTCTGACCACAGAACAGTGATGGGACAGCTCGCTTCAACGCAGCGTAATAACTCCTGAAAATAATGTCCATCTCGCAAATGTATCTGTCTCTGCAGTCATCTCAACCATTGAATACAGCAACAGGAAATAGTACTCATGGCTTTTTTTTCTGTGAAGAAATGTTTAGCAGTGTCTAAAAAAAAAAAAAAACACCACTAAATGTTGTGTTAAAATGCGTTGTAACTCGCGTTACTGAGATTGTAACAGGTATAATATTACCGAAATGTAATTAGTAATGCGTTATATTACTGCGTTACAGCAAAAAGGAATACATTACTGTAATTGCGTTACTTATGTAACGTTACTCCCAACACTGCTGGTGGGTGACGTAGGGCGAGCATGTGGCAGCGGCTGGTAACAAACTACCTCGTAGTACTGTTAAACGGTAAGCTAAAATATGTTTCTGAAAACATTTTCGGCGAGAAATAGGAAGTGCAGTAACACAATCTTGGGTTATATTTGATCAGCACTGTTTTTACTGTTTATTCTGAGCCAGCGAAAATCCGCCAGGTAACACGTTTTGTGTCATCCGGCAGATTTTTTAAGTTTACCATGGGAAGTTTATCATTGTTCATTTACACATACTATTGACAATTTTATGATAAAAAGCTGGTTGAAAATCTGCAAAGTACCCCTTTAAAGGAGAACTCCGGGAAATTTTTACCTATGCAACTATATGGAAACAGGCCAAATTATGTCTGATCCTTGTAAAGTAATAGCGTTACAGAAGGCTAGCTCTAGTCTCGCGATGAAGTACCGTGGGAATCCAGTTGTAGCAGGAAAAGGTAAACAGCTGTGTGCAGATCGGACCGTAGTGTGTGAAGAGTCGAGGTGTTCAGAAGGGAATAAGCTTGGAGTAAGAAAAACGTGTGTTGATCTACTGTGGAAAAGAAATGGTTCTTACTTTACAAGGATCAGACATAGTTTGGCCCGTTTCCATATAGTTACTGTACATAGTCACTGATATGGTCATAACCACTACAGTGCTCAATTACCTATTTTTAGGGGGAAATAAACTAAACATTTTCGCCGCGAAGGCATAACTTGTCCTCCGGAGGACATCCACCAGACCAGCGGGCGCTGGTTGGATTGTTGTCGGCCGCGGGAGGCGAGGAAGGCGGGGAGGAAGCAGAGGCAAGGGTGCCGGTTGGGCCGGCTAGCCCGGCTAAGGAAACTAACACACAGTTCGCTACTGCCAAGCCTCCTACTCACCAACGCCAGATCAATGTCACACACAATAGATGAGCTACAAATACACACGGAACTGCTCCGTGATGATTATCTGGCTGAACCGGGCTGAACACACTCCCGGACGGCAGCTAGCAACTAGCAGGGCGAGCTAGCGGCAGGATGTCTGAGTTGAAAACACATCTTGTTGTCAGGTAAGAGCCCCGTTCATGTTGCACAGACATTTTAATTGCATTTTGTGTCTGTTAAGAGGCACAAAGGCACTCTTTCTAGCTTATGCCCCCAAAACTGCCGTTTCAGCAAAGTGGGATTTCTGGGCATTAGCTGCAGCAGCTACGTTTTGCTAGCACTGATTTGGCACGTTTGTTTTTGCTATAGACAGTACTCACATACGTATAGCGATCAAGATTAACGTAAAAATTGCCCAGAGTTCTCCTTTAAGGAAGACTACACTGTCCTTTACATTCAAAATGTCTTTCCTACCTCCGAAAAAGACAATGATTAGTTACTTCTAAGTGAATGTTTTAGGCTGAGGTTTAGAGGCTAGATTTAGCTGTGCTTTTTGTCTAGAGCAGGGGTCACCAACCTTTTTGAAACTGAGAGCTACTTCATGGGTACTGAGTTATACGAAGGGCTACCAGTTTGATACACTCTTCTGAAATAAAAAATTTGCTCAGTTTGCCTTTAGTTATATATGATTATTAATGATTAATGATACTCATCTATGTGAAGACACTGATCACGTTAATGATTTCTCACAATAATTATCAACAATGACTTAACAAGGTGGGAAACCGATAACGTCAATATTCAATTTTCATTTTTAGAACAGGCCTGAGGGCTACTCATGTGGTCCTTGGGGGCTACCTGGTGCCTGCGGGCACCGTGTTGGTGACCCCTGGTCTAGAGCCTTAGCTTCCTGAACTCTAAACTTCTCCTGTACTCCAACTGAACCTTTCTGGGTTTGGAATACGTTTGGTATATTCTGTACCAGCTTATTTACCTGACTTGACAGGCAACCACTCATAGTATGTTACTAATGGCCTTTATTCAGAAGGGGCATGGGAGTCTATCTGCCCTCTGGCACATCAGGCTATCAAACAGTCACAAGACCTGCAAACTGTCGATGCTGCTCTCAGGGTATATAGCCTGTGTGTGTGTGTGTGTGTGTGTGTGTGTGTTACACTTTCCAATAATAGAGCCAGTACATGAAAACCTGTGCCGGTGGACTTACTCTGATCTGCATAGTTTCTAGTTTTTAGCTCTAGCTGACGTGTGTGTGACTCCAACATCACAACTCGACTCTGGAGATCCTTCTTCTCACCGTCCTGGGAGTCTTCTAAGGCGATGTACCTCTGCAGATAAAGACAGAAAATAGAGGGAAAGAACAGAGCATTTATTATCAAAGCACTGGAATTCACGAGTACTGGAAACTTGTGGAACTCCTAGTGACTGACTGATGAGATGGTCTGTTTATGACGGCAACAAGAGGCAGAAATGTGGCAGTCAGTTCAACATCTGGTCAGCTCTGATTGACCTCACAATCATCACCATGATGTGTGTGTGTGTGTGTGTGTGTACAGACAGAGTTTCCTTGACAAGTTAGTAACAGTCGATATCTGTGTCAAGGTTGTTTTTTCAATTTTCATCGCAGCCGTTGTTACTAACCTCAGACCTTCTCTCAGGGGATCGGGGGACTAAGAACTCTATGACTGTTTTCATATAAGGATAAACTCATACAGCACATTTGGTGCACTCTAAACACCATCATTTACAATAAACCATTAAGATGATAAGAATAATGTTCATCATCTGTTACTTTACCGATCCCAGAAAGACAAATGGATATCAGTGGTCAGGGTCAGAGACAGAATGGACACTTGGGGATTCGACCCAGCTTCCCAAAGTGTCTCCAGCCACAAATCCACCATTCAGCCTAAATCTAATGGTGGTTCAACCATTGCTCCCTGATTGCAATTTACACTTTCTTTGTGAATAGATTAGACTAGATGGATCTTTAATGAGCTGTGACCAAAAGAGGGTCTCTGAAGGGACAAATATCCAGAAAAAGTGAACAACAACTACAGTGAGGAAAATAAGTATTTGAACACCCTGCTATTTTGCAAGTTCTCCCACTTAGAAATCATGGAGGGGTCTGAAATTGTCATCGTAGGTGCATGTCCACTGTGAGAGACATAATCTAAAAAAAAAATCCAGAAATCACAATATATGATTTTTTAACTATTTATTTGTATGATACAGCTGCAAATAAGTATTTGAACACCTGTCTATCAGCTAGAATTCTGACCCTCAAAGACCTGTTAGTCTGCCTTTAAAGTGCCCATATTATGAAAAAATCACTTTTTCTGGGATTTGGGGTGTTATTTTGTGTCTCTGGTGCTTCCACACACATACAAACTTTGAAAAAAATCCATCCATGCTGTTTAGAGTGAGATACGGTTTCTGAACGTGTCCTGCCTTCAGTCCCTGGGTGAGCTGTTCAAAATCACGGCTTGTGACGTCACAAGCCGAAACGAGCAGGCTAACCGCAACCATTAGCTCGTAGCGTTAGCATGCTAACGCTATGGCTAACGCTAGCATGCTAACGCTAGCATGCTACCTCGTTCTCAATAGCAAAGCACTGCTACAACACACACAAGTTCACCATAATCTACAAAAGAACTACTTACATGTGCGCCCTCATTTAGAAGTCTCCCAGCTAATCCTGCCTTGTAACTGACCGAAGTTGTAGAAACAGCCTTTCTTTTACTGTCTATGGAGCTAGCTAGCTGACATGATCTACATCTGAGCTACTGGGCATGTGCAGTGCAATCAAAGATAGTACAGAAGAAGAAGAAGAAGAAGAAGAAAAGAGGTCTCACTCTGTAGTTAAAACAGAGACCAGCTGAAAAGAGGATCTGCAGCAGTGAGAGAGAGCACTGCAGTACAACACAAATATGGTGTTTTTTGAAAATTAAACCATGTAAACTTATTCTGGTACAACCTTAAAATACAATTATGAACCTGAACATGAGCATAATATGGCTGCTTTAAAATGTCCACCTCCACTCCATTTATTATCCTAAATTAGATGCACCTGTTTGAGGTCGTTAGCTGCATAAAGACACCTGTCCACCCCATACAATCAGTAAGAATCCAACTACTAACATGGCCAAGACCAAAGAGCTGTCCAAAGACACTAGAGACTAAATTGTACAAGGCTGGAAAGGGCTACGGGGAAATTGCCAAGCAGCTTGGTGAAAAAAGGTCCACTGTTGGAGCAATCATTAGAAAATGGAAGAAGCTAAACATGACTGTCAATCTCCCTCGGACTGGGGCTCCATGCAAGATCTCACCTCGTGGGGTCTCAATGATCCTAAGAAAGGTGAGAAATCAGCCCAGAACTACACAGGAGGAGCTGGTCAATGACCTGAAAAGAGCTGGGACCACCGTTTCCAAGGTTACTGTTGGTAATACACTAAGACGTCATGGTTTGAAATCATGCATGGCACGGAAGGTTCCCCTGCTTAAACCAGCACATGTCAAGGCCCGTCTTAAGGTTGCCAATGACCATTTGGATGATCCAGAGGAGTCATGGGAGAAAGTCATGTGGTCAGATGAGACCAAAATAGAACTTTTTGGTCATAATTCCACTAACCGTGTTTGGAGGAAGAAGAATGAGTACCATCCCAAGAACACCATCCCTACTGTGAAGCATGGGGGTGGTAGCATCATGCTTTAGGGGTGTTTTTCTGCACATGGGACAGGGCGACTGCACTGTATTAAGGAGAAGATGACCGGGGCCATGTATTGCGAGATTTTTGGGGAACAACCTCCTTCCCTCAGTTAGAGCATTGAAGATGGGTCGAGGCTGGGTCTTCCAACATGACAATGACCCGAAGCACACAGCCAGGATAACCAAGGAGTGGCTCTGTAAGAAGCATATCAAGGTTCTGGCGTGGCCTAGCCAGTCTCCAGACCTAAACCCAACAGAGAATCTGTGGAGGGAGCTCAAACTCCGTGTTTCTCAGCGACAGCCCAGAAACCTGACTGATCTAGAGAAGATCTGTGTGGAGGAGTGGGCCAAAATCCCTCCTGCAGTGTGTGCAAACCTGGTGAAAAACTACAGGAAACGTTTGACCTCTGTAATTGCAAACAAAGGCTACTGTACCAAATATTAACATTGATTTTCTCAGGTGTTCAAATACTTATTTGCAGCTGTATCATACAAATAAATAGTTAAAAAATCATACATTGTGATTTCTGGATTTTTTTTTTTTTAGATTGTCTCTCACAGTGGACATGCACCTACGATGACAATTTCAGACCCCTCCATGATTTCTAAGTGGGAGAACTTGCAAAATAGCAGGGTGTTCAAATACTTATTTTCCTCACTGTAGAATAAAGTAAATGCCTGAAAACACTGGTGAAGCACACTGAAGACATATGAGAAAATAGGACTGTGTGGGAATTCACACTTGCAGCAAAAAGAATGGAAAATGTCATAACTATAGACCCAATTTAATATTAAAATAAAACATTAAGATGCAGGCCCCATTTGCCAGATGTGACATAATTATCAGCGGACGTCATTCACATAATATAACATAACATTCAAACTGCTTTGACAAGTAAATGTGAATGGCTACAGCCTATAATTCTAAAAATAATAAGTATTCGTGTTTCATCTATTGATATCTCAGCTGATTGCTGAGTCAGGTGTCTGATGAGAGAAAGACTTGGAGTCTGTAAACATGCAGTCTTGTGATTTGGGTGCTCACTGTGGATAAGAGGCCCTGTAGCCGGGCCCTGGGCAGAGGCTGGATGTCATCCGCAAGGAGATCACCTGAGCTCCCCGTTACAAACAGCCTCTTCTTTATACGGACATCAGACTGGAGGTGTCTTCAAGATGCTTTTGTGAACTCTCTCTGACGACCAAGCCTGTTTTTATTTATTTTTTTAAACACAATTCAGTCATTGATGGGCTGAGATGTTTGTCTCTGCCTTTAGGCTCTCAAAGCTCTTTCAGTGTAGAGCACTTGTTTTGCCATTATTAATCATTGAATGTGATGTTTAACAAATATAAAGAAGTGAAAAGTTTTATTGTGAAATTTGAGTTTGTTTTTTTTCACCTATAAGAGGGTAAGGGAGTTATTTGGGGCATGAGGGTGAGGACTTACGGGGGGCCCTGTGGGGTCTGGAAAGCCCATGGCAGGGAGCATCTTAAGAACTAAGGTACTGGTAGTAAGACAGCATTTCCCATGTAAATCTACTAAGAGCATTAACATAGCACTGAGCTAGACAACAGACAGGAGGGTTCATAGTGGCGGGTGCCCCCCTAATCTGTAATTGCACATAACTACAACACAACTACAAGCTAAACAGTTACAGGCCTTAGCTTCTGATCATTTTAAACTGCTGACAGCAAAAAAGATTTACAGAAAATGCAGGATTCTCCTTAGATTTACACCAATTAACAGCATTGAAGACTCTCATACTGTATGGATGACACATGCCAACAATACCCTTCTTTTGTATCAGCGCATTCTTTAGAACAACTCCCAACATCTTCCTCTCTCACACTGTGGTTGATCATATGACCCAGGAAGGAGGTTTCTGCATATGACAACGCTCCAGAGAATGAGTGTTCCTGCGTTTCAACGTGCAATCTTCCCCCTACGCTGCATGTATAATGCTCTCTTTGTCCCCGAGTGCCAAGAAACACACACACACACACACACACACACACACACACACACACACACACAGGTCCAGCACAAGTGCGTGCACACCCACACAGACAGGGCTCCACTGTATTGGCACTCAATTGGCAGAGAATGTAATCAACTCCTTTTGGTGCTTTTGGCTGTGGGTTGCTACTGGGACATTTGGGAAAACAGTGGTGTAAGGCCTTGGCAATCAGAGGCAATGAACTGATCAAAGAACTACTGCAGTGCGTCTAGTAGGATCACTCCATTATAATAACACAGTTAATACTATTGATGTTACAAACCATGCAGCCATTTTTGGTAAGAAGAAAATTGAGCCTGCAAATTCAAGCCTACTGCAATCAAGTTGCTTATAATACATGATTTTTCCTGGGCTGTGCACTACACACACAGCTGCTGATAAACATACTGGCTGCTGCAGTGGTTAAATAAAAGACAAGACTACAGCCATGCTGGCAGCTCTGTGCGACTGCACTTAACCACAGCGCTGCTTTGAGTTAAATGCTAACAGACAAACGCGCTCACAATAGCAATGCTAACATGCTGATGTTTATCACGTATAATGTTTACCATGCGCGTGTCAGCATGCTAACATTAGCACTATAAAGTACAGCTGACAAGAGGACAAGTCAGGGGATCAATTAAGCCAGTAGGATTCATCCTCTAGGTGCCATAATTGTCCGAACAAAATTGCATGGCAATCTATCCCATAGTTGCTGAGATGAGTGATGGAGTGAACGGCCAACCTACTTAGCCATTGCAATGGCGACGCTGCTAGCATGGCTAAAAACGTCAGTCATGTTTCTGTCTTTCTTATCACCAACCAGCATTTTGCTCATGTCATATGAGGCTATGCCTCGTGTGTTACCATATATATCAATACTCTTGCTCTGTGTATTAATAGACTTCATGTTAATGATGAATGATAATCAATCAGCTGGCATTACATGCAAGTAGTCTGTGGTATTTTGCAGGTCAGCAGACAACCCTGAGTGGACAAAAGAACTAAGGGAAATGCTATTTTTTAAGTTTTTAAGTATTTCCTGCCTTTCCTTTTCCTCCCTTTCTGCTGAGACAAACTACTAAGAGGAGGTATTCCTCTGGGCTTAGAGCAGCGAAAAGCAGGACTTGGCTCGTACAATGTGTTTGTTTGGTAAGATTAATGGGCTTATTTGCTTCAAGAGTGACTTGTCACCCAAACTAGCAGCTTAGTTGGTGCCATGCTGTGCCATGCTTCACATTTGCCTCCATTGAGTTTGGTGTAGTGGCAGACTTTTTAACAGTTACATTTAAACTAGTCTGAGGGTGTTATGAATTTCTGTCATTGTTTGACAGTTTAACAACGTGAAATGCAACTGGTATCAACTTGTGGGCACACAGACATCATGGACTTCTGCATCTGGCAATTGTTGTAAAACTGGACTGTGGTGGACTAAACAAAATTGACCGTCACCTGTCTTACTCAATACTATCAATGATGTCCACCATGCTTTCAAACGCATACATTGCCATTTAGCACCTCTGACAAAACAGTGATATAATTATTTTTACATTTTGCCTTTTTTTTACTTTTCAACCAATCGTTATTCACAGAAACTTAACGACATTAATATGAACTGTGAATTTCGTGGAGAACTCAGAGACATGCTGGTGCATTTGTTTTGATTTTGCGCCGCAGATACAAAACTGTGGAAACTGCTGAGATTTAGTGCTGATCACACCTACCCTTGATTTACAATACTTTGGAAAGATGTACCTTCTGCATTCACTGAATGTGATAGCAACTTTTGGTCTCAGTTTTATTTTTAATTCAATTATTATTTTCACCAACTTCTATCACAAATCACATGTACATTTATTGCTGAATGTACCAACATAACGCTGTTTAAAATATGCAACATATGTAAGATTTACAAAGTTTTTATTTAAAATCACTCTACGCACGCACGCGTACGAAGTACAATTTCTGTGAAACGTAGTCCTGTCAGCTCCTTCAACTTATGCATCCTGCGCGCGTGCGTGCGTGCGTGCTTGTGTGTGTGTGGAGGGATGAGGTATTTTACACACAGTAGCGAGAGGAAACAAGCTCTTCACGAATGAAAGCCCATAACACACCAATGGAAAATCCTGAGTGCACTGGTCTATCTAAAAGCTTTAGCAGCATGTTACGACATGACATAAATTATTAAACACACTGCTTTGTGACCTGCTGCACTTGTCATTCAACATTTAACGATCAAGTTGAATGTCAACAACTGAGAAGTGGCAAAAACTGCACATGAAAACACAAGTTTTCTAATCCTGACTCGCATAACTTAAGAAATTAATGATTGTGTTATCTTCACAATCATAATTCCCTATTTATAGTTTGATCTTTTTCCAGTCTAAATCATGTTGGCCACCACTAATTATGCTGGGATTAAAGACATAATATGTAATATGTCTGCATTCAAATCTCTAAAAACGACTATACCTGTGTTATATATATATATATATTTTAGTTGTGTACATTATCCCAAATGTTTCCAACAATGGTCAAACCCAGAAGATCTGTAATTTTAATTGATTAATTAATAGAAGTCTATGGGGAAATGACCCTACTGATCACTTAATTTATTACCTTAGCAAACATTTTTATAATGACTTTATGACCTCAATCGCTAGTTTCAAGTCTCCTTCAATACAGCATGATCGTCATTTTGTCAATTATGGTCCAGTCCCTAGGGAGGTGTTCCAGGCACATCCAGCTGGGAGGAGGCCTCGGGGAAGACCCAGGACTAGGTGGAGGGATTATATCTCCAACCTGGCATGGGAACACCTCGGGATCCCCCAGTCAGAGCTGGTTAATGTGGCTCGGGAAAGGGAAGTTTGGGGTCCCCTGCTGGAGCTGCTGGAGCTGCTGGAGCTGCTGTCCCTGCGACCCGACCCCAGATAAGCGGACGAAGATGGATGGATGGTCCAGTTTATTTTAAAATAGACGATAAAGCAGGGGATGCTTTAGGGGCATGGCTACATGCCGACCTGTCGGTCAGGACAGAGGCTTAGCAATGCTAACCATGGCACCTTGTACATTGAAATAGCCGTGAGCCTCTCTCTCTCATTGTGTGTTTTCACCTCATCAAAGTTGATTGGAACATTTCGGTGGTCAACAAATGTCTTGTTCATCGTTCGTTAGCACCTTGTCAACCAAGCTTATCTTCAGGGAAAGTTTGCAGATTTCCAACTGGCTCTGTGTACTGCCGTGCAGATGAAGGAGGTCTGCGGTTACCTGCCGGCAAAACTGCCAGATGACTCGCTTCAGCGGGTTGGAAATCTGCACTTTTTCCCGTTTAGCTTAGCACAGCTCTATTGAAACCATAGACAACACTGGCTCAGCTGCGTCATCATCCCCAGCTCCACCCTCTTTTCCAAATATGGTCACGTCAGGTTTAAAAAACAAACAAACATGGTCTCGCATTGCAAGACCTTCCTCCACAGCGCTGGGGAGGAGGGTCTGGCCAGTCCACACTAAGGGGGTAAGCCTCTCCTCGGACTGCGAACCTCCTATGGCGCCATTTTAATGCTATAAAGCGATAACCCCCCGTTAGCATTCCATAGACTGCCATTCATTTTGGCGCCACTTTGACAGCGAATAACTTTACATCTGAAGCGTTTAAAGACTTTATTTGTCCATTGTTTATTTCTAAAGAAACACGACAATGTATAAAAGGCTCCATTACCTTGTACCTCACGTTATGGCTCCGTAGCAGACGTTTTTATAAAAATAGGCTAACGATTGTGTCATAACCACGCGACTTACTGTCGCATAGTAGAGAAATTACCATATAGTACAGGAGAAGCGCGCAGGCAGTTTTGTCTCACATTAGCTGTTTAAGTGTAATTACTAATGTTAACTAGCATTTTAGTTAGCAATAATTAGCCTGTGCCTATGGTATCTCCTTACATATACCTACGCTCTCCGTCTCTGCAAGATTGGGAATGATTGAGATTTCTCTTGGCACAGCTACCAGAAGACTTACAACTTTCAGACACGTTGCTCACGGCACATTTACGTTGTCTCTCTCAGTTGGAGGCTGCACAGTAACACTCAGTGCTCACCGGAAAAGTGCTTCTAACGGCCTTCACTGGTCTCCGTCCAGAGCAACGGGATCTGTTGGTCCATTCTTATATACAGTCTATGGTCCACACAGCATTCCGGGATGGGAGAAAAAGGTGCTCTGGTTTATTGCCAGTTCTCTAAACCAATCACAATCATCTTGGGTGACGCTAAGCGCTGGACGAAGCTACAGTGCCTCTGCAAAATAGCCTCGGGAAGGAACTTGTTTTGGTGGAACATGTGTACTAGTCGATGGACATCCGGCGGAATTTCCAGCAGCACCTGAACAATCCCGGAAATGAAAAAAAAAAAAAAAAAAAAAATGGCGACAGACAAATGCCAATCTTGAGGCTTTAAAATGGTACCCAACAAACCATTGGGTGACTTCAACGTTGCAACGTCCATTCTTTTTTTACAGTCTATGTGACAGCATGGTAGATGGACAAGCTAGCTAGCATAGCAACACTTAGTATATCCAGATTCCCTTTTTGAATGAATTGAAATGTTTGGCCAAGACACAGTCAGCCTTCTAGTTTGGTATACCTGGTGAAAAGGGAAAAAAGGCTATTTCTCTCACAAATGTTTTTTTTTTTTTTTTTTTTTTACTAATAGCTTTAGATTTTATGATTCCAACAGAAACAGAAGTAGACATTTTAGATTTAGAACTCTTCTGCTCTCTGGCACACCAGCATTTGTATCGCAGATGCCTTGCAACCAATCTCATTACCACCCGTATCATCCCAAATCACACATTGTTAGTGTGATTACTGCAACAGGAGTTACAGTACCTTGGACCTTTGATAGGGAGGATACCTTATTACATACGGTACCCACTCATATCTAACAATAGGTTATGACAGCGGGAGGAAAGAGTGCATACATGTGTGTAGAAGAGTAAAGCTGAGAGTTATGACTTTGTGCTAATAGGCTTCTTAAAGCAAAGCACACAGCTTTCATCTCATCAGTGTGCCTGTTGCTACCATGGATTTAACACAGGCTTAGTGTCTGTACATTCAAGATTGAATACTGGATGACCACTGTGCAATTGTAACTGTATTATATACAGCATAACCCAAACGTTCATACATACAGTGCAGTCAACAAAACTAGGACTTCCATTGACTTAATAACTGTATAAACAACACACACACACATAAGTTTGAGACCCAGTGTGCTAGTGCAGCACCATAACAGCTGTGAACCTGTCACCGTCCAAACACAGACTGCACTGTAGTGGTGAAGGAATGAACAGCGTGTCAATAGGTGTGTCATTTAGGTTGGCTCAAATGAGAGGGCAGTGAGACTGTCATTAGTCATGAAGCTGAATGTGATCACTGAGGTTCAAAATTGTATTTTGGAGACTGCAGAAAGCAACCATCGGACAAACAAACCACTCATTGGTTTGCATTTGTCTGAGCCTTGACCGAATGAATGTTGAGATTTTCAAGCTGAACTAAAGTGGCGCGCATCAACTGCAACTGTGGGTCCCAGGAGTAGGCTGGTATCCATGGTGGCATGAACTTGCAGCCAAAGTACAGTCAGGGATCCGGCAAATTATCTGACCTGGCTGCTACAGGGCGGTCTTTTTAACCTCTTTCTGAAACTCAAGACACTCGCCGTTCAGGAAATGCATACACAAGATTTCAAGTTGCTATTCCATCAATTTTTCTCCGCCAAAATGCCCGATAACGGGCCTTGGCAAGTATCAGTAATTCTTCTTCAATGTAAATATACCTAATGAAATAATGGTTTATGCATTTCATAAAAAGTACTAATTCGTGATTAATGTGACATGACATAATTGATAAGCATCGCCAAAAGTGAATTGCCAGATTTCCGAATTGGGTTTGGCATTTCATCTTTTCATGCCAAAGTACATAATACGCGCCTCTAATCTATAATCCAGGTTATAAATTAGTTTGTCCGTTATGTTGTGAAACCGGACCCACCTCCTCTGTGTGTTTTCTCAGTGCCTTCTCTCTTTCGTACTGGGTGACGAGTTGCTCGTTGTCTTCCTTCAGCAGCTCCAGCTCCACTTCGTGCTCCTGGTTGACAGCGAACACCGAGTCCAAGTTCTCCAGTACGGCGACGACCAGCGGCATCAACTCTTTCACTACGTCCTCGTCGTATATTTGGATTAGCCGTTCAAACTCGCGGTATATTGAACTGGCCAGACCTGAGACCCGCTCGGACATCATGGCAGAGTTGCCCGAGTCGTCCTGATACAGGACTACGTCGTCCAGCTCCATTTTCTTGCCTCCACTTGCACGTCTTTCCCAGCTAACGAATAAGCTAGCCGCAAGCTTCAGCTGGCCAGGCTGTCCGCCTTACTACTTTCAGCGCAAAGAAACGGTGTTCCTAAAACATAGCTTGAATATTGTGTACTCTACATAAGACAGATTGTACTTAAAAAAAAAAACAGAGTCTGTATTAATTAGTCGTACGGACAGCTGACTTTAAAAGCTTGCTAGCCTAGTAGCTAGCAGTACTGAAAAGTCTTTACTTGGCTCCTGATTAGTTTTCCTGCCCAACAGATGAGCTCCTGCTGCTGCCTTCAAGTGCTGTCGGAAAGATGGAGATGAACGCATTTAAACGACATAGCAAAGTAGTTAACACTGCAGAAAGAACGGATCGGATTGTAATTTATCTGTATCTGTATATACAGAATATCAGATGTGTAATTTTGCAAAACACCAAAGCTAAAACTGCACACAAAAACATTTAAAGCACTACAATGTTGTAAAAATGTGTGAGTGGCAATAAACATATTGTTGAAGCTAAAAGAATAATTTATTGTCCTGTTGCTCATATTATATAGTTGCAATGTGACGTTTAAGGGGCGGAGAATAAGACGTATCAACAACTTATAAATAAATATAAATAAATCCACACAGTTTATATGTTGTTTTTTTACAGACGTAAGGGTGATGTGCGATTCTCAGAATTTTATGTTCCATTTTTGTCATGTATTTACCTCGCAAATTAATTTTAGTCACTGGCTTACTACACATTTCCTCCCTTTCATTCTAAAGCTGCAGCACAAAAAAGTAGTTATGTGGGATTGACATTTAATTTCTTACATAAGTTCAAAGAGAAAAGTAGAAAATTGTTGTTTAGCCCACTTTGATATTTTACAGACTATCCGCTCTGGAATTTACTATGTCCGAGCTTAGAAATAGGAGCTAACGAGGATCACTTGAAGATGCCATGTGCTGATGACGCGCTTACGTCACATGCCAAACAGGACTGATGAAGGATAGAGTAAAAACTGTGGGTAATCCTTTGTGGTCTATTCATTGGAGACGTTTAAAAAAGATGTACACCCCATCCAATTGACTCATATGACTTTAGGCAACTGATTAATCCCATTTTTTTTTAGACTTGACTGAAATTTTCCTCAAAATCTAATTTGCTTGCATTCAGTTCAACAGGTGGCTGTTGCTGAGGTTAAGAACTGCTTGTAATTATCCTATTACAAAAAGAAAATCCAAGGATGATGTGCTTCCCAAGAGTTTTTATTTGTATCAAGGAGTCCAAAGCAATCTATTTGGGAATGTGAAATAGTTATGCAGGCATCAATTGATCTAAACTTTAATATTATATATTACTGGGGGGAAAAAAATGTAATATCCATGGCAAATAAGCAGGTTCCCACGCAATGTACAATCTTTGTACCTCTTACATCTTTCATTTATTTTGCCAAACACCATGCACTATTAGAAACAGAAACTTACTGTAAACACAGTGCACTCATCACAGTTTTTTTTTTTCTGTAAAGCAATTCTGTGACTTATTTTTCTGCAATGTATAGGCACTGTTCACCCTGATTTATCAAGACATTAAACACAAGACAGACTAACCACAGTTACTATACAACGAAGACGTAATGCTTCTGTCCACATTTTGAGGTAAAAGTTACCCATATAAGGAAGACAGCGTCTGACACATTCAGTGACCACAGGGCAGCCTCTGCCAGGCCTACAGCATTCACACAAACATAAAACACTGACATTACAGTAAAACTGCAGCACTATAAAATAATGTATACAAAGCACATTCAAAGATCATGGCATAAAGTTCCTCATGGAGTAACTCAGAGAGGTGAAATAAAACAAATTATTTAAATGAAATGAATAAAAGTGCAATTTAACGAAGTACTGTACTTTTTGCCCCAAAATTTTAACTGATCAAGTGTATTCATGGAGCTCACAATGTCTCTATGGTTTCATGTATTCCATTACAATCCAGTTCCCAAATGTCTTCATTAGAAAAAGGGGCTTTAGGATCGGGCCTGCAAACGAGATGCAAATGAAGAGCATGACGGATTTGAAACGGTCCTGGATCAGGTATGGAGAAAAATCAGACATACAAACCGGTGGGTTTAAAATACTGTAGAGCCAGGGAGCACAGACATAAGAGTTGGTCTCTATATCACATTCAGATAGTATTGTGCTGGCTGTTGTTTGAAGATGACGGGCAGAGGGCGAAGGACTTGTCTCTGGTCAGACTGTCGAGTGCTCGGAGGACAGCGTCGGGCATGTGATCTGCAAGCATCCTGGGACTGATCAAAACACTCCTGAACGCCATTTCATTGGACCAGTCTGCACGGTACCGGACCTGGGAAAAACAGGACCTGAGGGGAAAAAAGAGAAAAAAGGAATTTGGTAGCAAATCCAACTCACAATTCTCATTTCAAAGAGTCTGAAGCCTCTTTCCACCCAACGCTGATACACATCCGGTATTCAGGTTGTACAATATGTTGTTATATAGGTGTGCTAGCATTGTCCGTGTGACTTCCAGCAAAATAGATCAAATACTGAAAAAGTTGTATTTGAAGTGGCACTCAAAATACAATTACTGAAACAAATGGTCAAATGGAAGTGCTGAAAGAAGTTTAATGGCAAGCATTGAATTAAGTGTTAAGTGAATCAAGGAGCTGAAGATTAGATAAAAGTCCAAGCACTGAAAGGAGAAAAGTCAGCCGTAGGTGATGAATTGAGCTGGAATTTGCAGTTAAAGTGTATAAACTGTAAGAAGTTGAACTGTAAACGAAAAAACACTGAACACTGAAAGCAGTTGGAATAAATTGTATATCAACAGGATGAACGGAAGTTGTGGAACTTAGAAGAGCTAAAGAAGATTTTCTTTTTTGGTCAACACTGAACCTGAGACCAGAAAGGGTTTAAAGGAGCTGAGGCATCGGTTAAAGAGAAATAAATGAATGTAGTTCAAATGTGTGTGTTGATGTATCATTTACTGCTTGTGTTGACACTGTTGGTGCACATTCAGACTAGGGATGCACCGAATCCAGATTTTTTGGGTTTGGCCGAATACCGAATCCACTGGTTAAGATTCTGCCGAATCCGAAACCGAATACCGAATCCTACTCCCATCCCATCAAGTTTTTAGCTGTGACTGTCCTTCCTTTGCCGTACCTAAACTTGTTGCATTTTGGCTGCTGTCTGTAGATTCCTTCATGCATAACTCGTATTCTTTCGGATGTTTTATACGCACATGTTTTAACAGCGGCGATGTTGTGTATTGTTTAGGGTCCTTGCCACCACGAGAAATCGGCATTGCAAATTGAACATGTAGCTGGACTTGAATGGCCTTCTTTTGACTGAAAGTACTGCCAAACAACACTTTTTCTGCTCACGAGTTCCATTTTCACTTTCTCACAGCCTACTGCATTGAACGCTCCACCTACGTAAACACCTTCCCGTAATCAACGGCGCCGTCATTACGTCGGCCAGTGTAGCGCGCATAGTGCAAGCGTAGGGTTCGGTGGAAAAAAATTCTAAGGTTCGGCAGAAACCGAACCCCGTCAAAAAGCCCAATATTCGGCCGAATCCTAAGCCGAATCCTGGATTCGGTGCATCCCTAGTTCAGACCAAGGATGGCCCATTTGTGTGACGTCCTGTTGTGTTCTTGAAGGCAGCCTCATTTCACAGAGAAAGGGACAGTGCTTTGTTGTTGCAGGGAACTTGCAGCTGGTACACAAACGTCTGGGCGTCTAAGTGCTTGTATTTTGTTTCTCAAAGTGTTTTCTTGTTTTCAGACTTTCTTGTATTGTTCTTATCCTGTTTTTAACTCTCTTGTGTATGCATTTGCATTGTATTTATTTATTTATTATTGGGAACTGTGTGGTGTATGGGAATGTGTGTTTATGCGTGAGCTGCTGGACACTCAAATTTCCCCACGAGGATGAATAAAGTATCTTGTATCTATCTATCTTGTGGCCGCTGTAGAGGCAGTGATGTTTTCCGTTTACTGTACGAGACTCTCACACTGCGTCAAAAGGGACTGACAAAACGGACTCACACATATTTGGAAACGGCAGCGTCACGTCGGGTTGCGTTTCTTCAAAAGTTGAATCGGTCTCAACTTTTCACGCTGCTGCAGTTTTTTCGGCTCCCCGCTGCTCCACCTACCACTGCAGCCACCCGCTTTCAAAATGAAAAAAAGACCGTCGCACCGTCTGACGACCGCCGCAGTGTGTGTGAATGCAGCCTTATACAATTTGTTAAGCCAGGTGGGAAATATATACATTCTAGTTCTAATCACTACTGGGGGGGGGGACATAAACACGTATTCCTATTTATCAGCTTGTATGTAGGGTAAATCTGTTATGAAGGGAATTCAGAGATTAAAATATTATCTGTAGACAGACCTCCGTGACGGCCCATCTTCTGTGATATGCAGAATGCGTCCGGGCAAGAAGAGAGGTAAGTGGGCAGCAGTATGGGCAGGTGAGTCATCAGACGCCAGGCTCTGATAGGATGATGAGTGGCGAATCATCAGTGACTCCTCCCCCAACAGTGGCTGGCTAAGCTCCTCCTCCCTCCTGTTGTCCATCTCAGTGGGGAAGTCATCGGGGTCTCCTCCGAAGAGCTCGTACCAACATCCCTGCAGCAGGATGCGGTACTGAAACACACACAAAATTATTATTATTTTTTTTTTTTTTTAAATGGCAGGGACTTAAGACAGTGTTTCTCAAATGGGGGGGACGTGTACCCCTTGGGGTACTTTGGAGTACTGCAGGGTGTAAATGAGATTTTTTTTAAATGTTAATTCAAAAAATTTCAGTCATGCATAATTCCTAAAATAATTATATAGTATAATGATGAATGAATGCAGTGATTCTGAAGATTTAAAATGTAGCATTTGAGTGTTTTTCAGTTGCAATATTGTTCAATCAAAAATGTAATGTGCCTCTTTTGCTACAACATGTTTGTGCTGGCCAGGGGGCACTTGGATGAATGTATATTTCAAAGGAAGTACATTATTGAAAAAGTTTGAGAACCACTGACTTAAAGTGCCCATATTATGAAAAAAACACTTTTTCTGGGATTTGGAGTGTTATGTTGTATCTGTGGTGCTTCCACACACATACAAACTTTGAAAAAAATCCATCCATGCTGTTTAGAGTGAGATACAGTTTCTGAATGTGTCCTGCCTTCAGTCTCTGGGTGAGCTGTTCAAAATCGGCACGGCTTGTGACGTCACAAGCCGAAACGAGCAGGCTAACCGCAACCATTAGCTCGTAGCGTTAGCATGCTAACGCTAATGCTAACGCTAGCATGCTAACGCTAGCATGCTACCTCATTCTCAATAGCAAAGCACTGCTACAACACCACACAAGTTCACCATAATCTACAAAAGAACTACTGACATGTGCGCACTCATTTAGAAGTCTCCCAGCTAATCCTGCCTTGTAACTGACCGAAGTTGTAGAAACAGCCTTTCTTTTACTGTCTATGGAGCTAGCTAGCTGACATGAGCTACATCTGAGCTACTGGGCATGTGCAAGTGCAATCAAAGATAGTACAGAAGAAGAAGAAGAAAAGAGGTCTCACTCTGTAGCTAAAACAGAGACCAGCTGAAAAGAGGATCTGCAGCAGTGAGAGAGAGCGGTGCAGTACAACAAAAATATGGTGTTTTTTGAAAATTAAACCATGTAAACCTATTCTGGTACAACATTAAAATACAATTATGAACCTGAAAATTAGCATAATATGGCTGCTTTAAGAGACTTACAGCTCGTGCCAATGTCATTGCTTTGAATGGTTCTTACCTTGGGCTTATTGCAGTTTGAAACTATTTTAAGAATCCTTCTCTTCAGATCCTCCATATTGGGAATGCTTAATCTGTACAAAAAGAAGATTGATTATAAGAGGGAATAATGCAAAGGAAAAACATAACTTTAGAAAAACATTGGAGGAAAAAGGAGCGTTGCTCTCATTTTCTCTTTCTCTGTGCCTGTAATAATAGGGCAGAGCCAAATATAGAGTCTCCATCACGCAGTAGTCTTTAAGAGTCTGGCCACCACCACAGCATATTCATATTAGCCTTTCAAACACAAGAGTCTGCATTGCTGTTAACACACAACCTTCAGTGTTCCACAGTAAAAAAATGTCTCCATAAACCAAACTGCTCTAACCAGTATTAACATAAAATATGTACATATTATGAATAGGGCTGTCAAACGATACATTTTTGCTTAATCGCGATTAATCGCTGAATTTTAATAGTTAATGCCGATTAATCGCATGTTTTATCACATGGTTCAAATTCTATTATTTTGCATTTCATAACTGTTTTTAAGTCTGTATTATCAATGTAAACCAATTCTTCCCAGTGTATCTTGATTGGGAATCAAATGAATGCAAAGAAAGTTACTTCATGAACATGACTTTTAGATTTAGTTGATTATTTCAAATCAAAAGATGTGCAACGAGACTGAGGTAACACAATCAATGTCTTCAGAAATATAGCTTGCTTTTTAAAAACGTAAAAATAAATGTGTTAGAAAAATTATGCTTAGAACGGTTTTGCTTCAGTTTCTTTGTTAAACCATTTGCATCCAAACTCCTGTTTAAGTATTTCTGTCTTTCATGTGTTAATCTAGCCTGATAAGCCAGACCCACATCAAGATGTTGGGTCTGGGGAATCACTATTGACGGAGCTCAATCCGAGGGGCGGGATAAACGGTTGTCTTTCAAATTCCCTCTGCACACAATAGGATAGCGCTACAACCACAGAGCAACGAAGAAGGTAGCGAAGCTAGTTGATAGATTAAACTTTTGCCATATCCGGTCGGCACAACTCCGAACACATCTTCCTTTTTTAAGAATGATTTCAGTGCCGTTCTTTGTTCTTTTCTCAAAGAAAAGCTTAACTCCAAGTCTTCCAGAAGACTGCTGTTCCCAGAAGCAGCAGCCATAAGCCTGCCTACCGACTCTATACACGATGTGATTGGCCTGACCAGAGTTTGGTTTTTCCAGCTCGCAAGCCAACGGAGAGTGCCTAGACCTCCCTGGGTGCAAATTAAATTTGCTGCCGCTAGGGTGCGTCTAGATTTCTAGGCTAGTGTTAATCATGAAAGCTGAGTGACCCTGCAAAGAGCACAGGATGCATCCCTGAGGGCAGAGTGCATAATGTGGAGGAGATGCCGGGCATTTTTTGCGTGCACCCGTGAGCACCCATGGAGGAAAACATAAATCGGCGCCTATCCTTCATAGCAAAGATTATTTGGTAACAGCACCAGTGATGGTGTAAAATAAAGAATCTTTGGTGCACGCGATTAACGAGATGAACACAATCATAACGCGTTACGCTCCGTCTTTAATCTCATCGCGACTAACACGTTAATGCTGACAGCCCTAATCATGAATTGTAACTTTAATTAAACAGCATGTAAAGGCTAAGAAGTATATTATGTAAAAAACAAAAAACAAACATCAGTCTAACCTTGGAACCAAATCCTTTCCCAGCACAACCGAGACCACAAAGTTCTTGGAGTAATCAGCTAAGGCTTTACTGCATATAGATAAAATAAAGAACAGAAAACATAGTTAGATCAGTCCAACAACTAACAGCATGCATTGTACTTTATGTGTACATACAGGCATGTGGCATATTTTAAGTCAGAGCTGTAAAATCATACTTGTAAGGGCTCATAATTAGGGCTCAAAGATAGACAAAGTTTTTGAAAACAACTTCAATGATAATTTAACATTTAAAACATACGTTTTTAAGCATGCAATCGTTATTCATCTTGATAATACATGACGAGGTGGCTTAAGAGCATTTTGAATTAAAAGTAACACTTTTACTACAAAACCAGGAGGCCAGCCCAGTTCTATCCACTCTCAGCTGGTTGCACTTGCCAAAGTGTTACAGTATAGTCTTCCTTACCTCAGGAGTCCCCCTGGCGGAGAGAATGAGTAGCACTGCAGGGTGGGGAAGGAATTGCGCAAGAGGATAGCTAGCAGTGATGCTGTGCCAGCACCCAGACTGTGACCTGTGATGACCAGTTTATACTCCTACAAACACAGAAACACATTAGAGGATTATTCATGATCTATTACTTCTGCAAAGCTGATGTTATTTTTTGACAATAAATGATTAACAAATACAGTATATAGTGGATATTCTTCATGGAAGTGCACTGAGTAGAAAGCAGTGTGTTTTTTTTTTTTAATCAGAAGAGTAGTCTATATCCTAAGCCACTTTCGGGATTGCTCTGGTGCTGCAGGAAATTCCGCCGGATGCATGTATTTTCACCGATGTCCGCTTCCTTTGTGTTGGAATTTTAAACTCCAGTGGATTTATGAGGACTATGGTTAACTGCTCCTTAAATCTCTGCAGGGTAAATCCAGACAGCTAGCTAGACTATCTGTCCAATCTGAGTTTTCGGTTGCATGACTAAAACAACTTTTGAACGTACACGTTCCACCAAAACAAGTTCCTTCCCGAGGCTATTTTGCAGCGGCTCCGTGCTGAGCTTGGCGCCACCCATGATGATTGTGACTGGTTTAAAGAAATGCCAATAAACCAAGAGCGTGTTTTTCTCCCATCCCGGAATGCTGTGTGGACTAGCCAGACCCTCCTCCGCAGTGTGTGGAGGAAGGTCTGGCAAAGCGAGACTATCGGAAGAGTAATGCAAACCAGCATCATATTTTTCAACTGTACCATCCCTGTAACCCTGTCCCATAGGTACAATTTCAGCAGGTATCTAACTGAAAGGAAATACAACGATGCCTTCTTTGGCTGAAATGTAGTTTCCAACCTCCGTTACATTTCTTACCGGTGCAATGGAGAACGCCTGGTTCAGGATGCCATCATTGACCAGCTTCTTGTAGATGTAACCTGCCGCCTGGCACATGCCCTGCAGGAGTCAGGGACAAAGCAGCAGCATTGAGCTCTACTGAAACACACAAACACTTCTACTTAAAGCAGTTGGAGAGTTCTGTGTTTAAATGTGCATTCACCTTGTGAGCATAGCAGGCTCCAGACACTCCTTCTATAGGCAGGTTCTCACATTCAGCAGACAGGTCTGTTAGGACATCCTGCAGGACAGACACGGAGTGAAATTTACAATAAACTGGGAACCTGATTGGCCTCTTATCAGACCCCATGTCCAAGGCAAAAGTTAAAGGCTACATGTAGAAAAATACTTGGCTGTTGAACGAAATGCTTTGATCGGAATCAATGTTAGGACAAACTTTTCAAACTTGTGGACGAACAAAAGCAGAAAGATTCTAGTGTGTTTCAACCAAATCACCTCAATACATCTTTCTTTCACTTTCACTGTTTATATGTAGACATGGGTGGATACTCTTATACACATGCCTCCCTCACCACACTCAAGTCTTCTTTTCCTAAACAAGCACTATTTTAATTTCTTTAGAGGAATGGTCACATTGCATGCCATCAGATATAGACCAAGGGGCACCTATATTTATCAGTCCCCTTCAACACTCTTCTATCAGTTAGCGAGTCATCTGTACAAATAGGGAAGTGATTCTGAACGAAAAGAGGAAGCGAGAGGATAACATACAAAAGTATGACAAATGCACAACAGTTGTACAGAATGACTGATGGTAATACTGAGAAAAAAAAATAACAATCACGTTCCTTTTTTCATGTACACACAATGGACAGATTGAGTTCATGGTTGATGGTCATATTTGATTTATACTACTAGAGGAGGAAGTATAAAAGTAGATTTTAGACTTTCATGGTCACGCATGCAAAGTAATACATTTTGCGAAATGTTCATACAAACGAACAAATTAAAAAGGCGCAAATGAGAACACCAACCATCTAACATCGCTATAAAAATATGATATATAAGCAAAGAACTGAAACAATTAACGGCGCACCCACCAAATTCCTCAAAAAAACTACAATATAGGGCTGGGCGATATGGAGAAAATCAAATATCGTTGCGTTGCATAGTTTGTCCACCAGAGGGCACTCTACACCGTCCCTGTTGGCAACACTGATTTTTTTTGTTATTGTGTTTTTCTTCAAAGGACTTTAAGTTTCATATCTTAAGTTTGTATTTTTATACATTTTATTTATCAGAACTTTAATATATTTTGATGTTCCTCTGTTCTGTTGTGACAATAAAACAATCAAGTTTATTCTTAAACGGCATTATCATATTATTTTAGTGAGGACTCAAATAACTACAAATAACTAATGTTAGGGAAATCTGTTCATGTTTTGTTACGCGTTTCTGGATTTTTCTTTTTTAAATATACATCGGCCGATATATCGGAATATGGGATTTTTAAAATCACCAAATATTCAAATATTTGTATTAGGGCTGTCAAAATAACGCGTTAATTTCGATTAATTAATCTGAGAAAAAATAACGCGTTAAAACAAAACAACGCAGATTAATCCATTCCATATTGACGTTTGACCCGGAGCCATTCTAGCGGGAGATGAGAATGTGCTGCCTGGATCATTAACTGGAACATTTACTTGTAAAAATCTTCTTCCTGCCAACCCTGGCTACCGAAATCTGGTGCCACTGATATGTCTGCACTTCTCTCTGATGCTCTGAAGACGACACAGGCAACACAAACACCGCTGCACGTGACGCTAGTTAACACTATACTCGACAGCAGCTAACGTTAGCCTACCGCTAGCTAGTTAACACTATACTCGACAGCAGCTAACGTTAGCCTACCGCTAGCTAGTTAACACTATACTCGACAGCAGCTAACGTTAGCCTACCGCTAGCTAGTTAACACTATACTCGACAGCAGCTAACGTTAGCCTACCGCTAGCTAGTTAACACTATACTCGACAGCAGCTAACGTTAGCCTACCGCTAGCTAGTTAACGCTATACTCGACAGCAGCTAACGTTAGCCTACCGCTAGCTAGTTAACACTATACTCGACAGCAGCTAACGTTAGCCTACCGCTAGCTAGTAGCTGGATTAAACACGGTTAAAATGCTGACAGCTAACGCTGAACGGTGTAAAGTTTGACTGTGTTTTACTGTAGAGGACTGTGACTCAACAGCGGGATGTAACAATCTGCAGCTGCCGAGCTGCCGTCGGAAAAACAACACAGACGGTGCGTTCAATGAAACTGGTAAACTACAGCTTCGTGGTGCATTTGAAGTTATTGTAAATGTCCTTGGTGGTTGTTTTTGTCGTTTAACAGCAATTTACTAGTGAAATAAGTTATTGTTATACATTATTATTAAATCATTTAATTTTGACCATATGGCCTTAGCAATAAACAAGCCGTTCTTTAATGTCACCAACTGTTGTTTAGTACCCTTTGTTTTCTTTTCTTTTACTTTCTTAAAAAGTATCGGTTCAGGCACCGTTAATTATGTATGCGATTAATTAATCACAGAGTCTGTAATTAATTAGATTAATTTTTTTAATCGATTGACAGCCCTAATTTGTATCGATATCGGCCTTAAAAATCCTTTATCGGCAGGGCTCTATCTAGTTGTTACTATTTCTGTTGTACTTATCTTGTTATTGTTTTTCTTTGTCTTACTTTGTAAAGTGCCTTTGAGTGCCTTTTAAAGCGCTATGTAAAATAAATGTATTATTATTATTATTATTAACGTATTTTCCATGATCTACTATTCACAAAAAAGGGATTCGCTGGGAGTCCCAACTCACCCTCAGTGACAGTGTTCCTCTGACAGCCACAAGAACAGCCTCTCTCTTATGATCCAGAGCCACGTAGAAGGGGATCTCATAGATCTGTAACAAAGAGAACACGTATGACCCTTTTGAATTACTGAGACTGTTGGGACAAGTGCAGGCAGCTGAAACTGAGGGACATTTTTGAACATATGGAGTATTCCTCACAGGAGCAACTAGTGAAATTCCTACCTGGTTGTGGAAGCTGACGTAGATGAAGTCTCTGTACTGCAAACCAGTACTGTGTAGGATGGATGAAAAGTGACAGCCGAGGTGGTCCCCTCCAACGATTTCATACTCGGCTACACGACCTCTACAGCTGATACACACAAACACATTTTGACTTGAATCAAAACGAGATCAAGGTGTTAAGTTTGCAGTTGTAGTTTGTAATCTTGTAGGCCAGACTATCTGCTGTCCCAAGAATATTTGGCTCTGGATGTTTCTGAAACACCTTTCTCTAGAAGCAGGAGACAATGCAACCCTTTTTCATGACAAAGAAACAAATAACTTAACTGTTGATGCTTCTTGGCACAGTATATTTCTACATTCAGTCAGCAGCTGTTAACCGAACCTAAATGGTCTTGTGACTTATCAGACAGGTTCCCATCAACTCGCATAAGTAGAGATCTTACCAGTCTCCACTAAGTTTGCAGGGTCCAGTTAGGAGGTTGGAGTAAACGTACAGCGGCCAGCCATAGGCTGCTGCAGCAAATCGCATACAGTGAGCTGCTTTCTCCAACTCTGTCTCCAAATCTTCTCCCTTTAAACATTAAAAGACATACAAGAAGAAACATTTTTAAATTATCAACACTGTATTACAGACTTGCATGACTACTGTTTAACGGGGCATTCACACCAAAAAAAGCAATCCGGCGGGGGGGGGGGGGGTTTCAATGAAACGGACCATTTGTGTGACGTCCTGTTGTGTTTTTAAACCCTCCCCCCAACAAAGCACACGTTTATAGATTTCAATGTTTCCGACCGCACTTGAAGGCAGCTTTATTTCACAGGAGAGAGAGAAAGAAAAGAGACGAGCGAGACATAGGGAGTGCTTCGTTGTTGCAGGAAAACATTCAGCTATTATACAAACTCCCGGGCAGTTCAGTGCTTGTGTTTTTTTACCCTTATAGATTTTCAAAACTTTGTTGTGTTTGTGATAAAGTTAGTGATGTTTCCTGTTTACTGTACGGGATTCTCACACCGCCTCGAACCTTAGCTCAATTGCGTTGAGTCGGTCTCAAATTTTAGCCGCAGGCCCGCTGCGTATTTTTGAGTGCCACCCCTGCGGCAACCCCCGCTGCAGTCTAAACCCACTAGCTCCATTCAAAATGAATGGAAAGACCTGCGTTTTTGCTGGACCCTCGGACGGCCGATGCAGGCGGTCTGAACGCGGCCTTAGTAATGATTTTGCCTGGTTTTAGGTCTACAGTACCGACATGACCGACAGACTCCGGTACTTACGATGGGAGAGGAAGGGCTGTGATCGACCATGACGTCTGGGTCTCTGTTTTGCTCCATTTTATCCTGCTCCTGGTGCAGCAGAGCCAAACCAGCTGCTATGTCACTGGGGACCAGGTCTGTGTCCTGCAACACACACACAAACACCATACCGGAAAGCATCATACCACTAGACAGTTCTTATATTGTATATTTCACACTAACACAATTTGCTTTAGTCTTTCTTGATGTAGTCTATTATGTCATCTGACTGAATGCACTTTGCACAAACCCTCTAACTGCCAGATGTAAAGGACAGCACAAACAAGAGAGAGAAAGTGTCCCTTACAGAGAAGAATCCACCGACGAGCTGCGCGATGCTGGAGAACGCTGCTCGGTGGCTTTCGTCCTGCGGCAGACAACAGCACAGGAGCCGCAGCCTGTTTTCCCACACCTTGACAGCCAGAGAGCGAGCTGTGGAGAAGAACTGGGTGCCCTCGTTGCTCTGCAGGTCTCTTACTCCCAGTGGCTCCATGGCAGCAGGCTGAGGACGGGGGTTCCCCATCGGGTCAAACACAAATACCACGCCCAACCCAGTGAACAGCAGGATGATCCAGCTGTTGTGACACAGAAGAAAAGATGCTGAATCAGAACCTCTTTAATAATTCAACAATTATAAAATGATGAAACTATGAACTCATAACCGTAAACAACCTATACCTGGCAACCACTGCTGCGATGACAGCACCCACTGTGGCGGGATCGCAGCCTTTGCTGTCATCAGTCACCCAGACAGCTCCCAGACAGGCCCACACCAGCTCAGGGATGTACAGGATAGCTCGCAGGTACACCAGCGCAGGGATAGAGCGCCGTGGACCGGGGTTTGTAATAGTCCCTGTGAATAAATCATAGACATCTGTGTAATCATCAAAAAATAATGTACCTGTGCTTTACACCTGTTACAAGTGGATGTTTAATGAGCTGCAATCCAGCGGATGATTATGATGTTGCAAAGGGTGACAGAGTAAACTAATGGTTAGACCATTAATGTTTCATCAGAGTAGTTATAAGCAAGAGACAGATGTGTCTCCTTCCTCCTTTTGAAGAGCTGTGCATCCTGAAAGTTAAGCTGTTTGCAAGTTTAAAGGTGTTTTTAATATGAAGGCATAATATGATGCCACTTGTGTACATGTTGTCTGTGCACTAAAGGAGTTACATTCAGTGAACTTTGTTTTACATTGTTTACCATCACTTTCTTAAACAGTGTGTTGAGTAGCATAGCAACGGTCTTACGGAATAACCTGTATTTCGACACTATTGCTGCTTAGGGCAAAATTGTCATCCTGTTATTTCCACTCCTGCAAAAGTTGTCCAAGCCTAGTTATCTTTGTATGTAAAAGTAAATAAAGTATAAATTATTAGTATTATTAGAAGCTCAGGAGACCTGATAAACCACAACTGATTTACCTTGGGCACTGACGTAGACAATAGCACAAAGTGACAGAATGATTAGCGCCAGCACAACCAACAGTCCAACCAGATAGCTGTGAAGAACTCCTCTGCCATTACAATCAAAATGACCCTTGTGATAAGTGAATAGGATCATGGTGCCAATCCACCTAAGGAGAAAACAGCAGCAGAGAATGACAAGAGCAGACTCATTACATGTTGCCATTATGCTTAAATAGTTGGACGTCAGGTGGCAAGTCTTGTGTATCACAGACATTCATGAAGGTAAACAACATACCATAGCACACGGACGAACAGTTCAAAGGAGCCGGGGAAAACAAGGTCGTCACTGGCGATCCCCCACCGCCGACCAAACACCACGAGGCCAGGCATTTTGCAGGTAACCAAGACCAAATATCTCACTGATGGTAACCTTTTACCACTATAAAGGTGATAGGATTCTCTGGAGCAATGCACACTTCAAGTCATGCCTGACATCGCCAAAGCAGTAGCTACACTGGCTGGCAACCCAAACGTCACTGTCCTACGTTGCTTAATATAGCCCAAATGATTTTGTAACGTTACTTATCTAACGTTGGCGTGTAGCTAGCTAACGTTAACCCTTACACACGCTAACGTTAGATGAGTATTGGGTGAGTGTGTATCCGCCAACGTTACCTTATCTGAGGTCAGTTAAGACCAAGCTCAAATTGAGATGTCATATACAGTGTTGCGTTTTTCGACGTGTCAACACAAAGCTTGAAAATATTAGATGTATCTAATGCGGTTAACGACAGCTAGCAGAATTGTACTATTGCGTGACTAGCATATATTAGCTATCTATAGGTAATGTTAGCTAAAAATACTCTAAAGCCATAGCTACCCAAAAAATGCTAGCTAACGTAATCCCGTATCACAAACACTACCATTGTTTAGCTAACGTTATTTACGTTAATATATCAACATTACATATATATCACACAGTTACTATATACTAACGTTACTAACTGATACAAAAATGTTTAGGTAACAATAAACATAGCTAAATGTAGAATTGGTTTGTTTGAAAACGACAACAAGTACGTGTCCGTCCGCTGGTGGTACCCTGATGCAACAGAGACCACCGTACAATAGTTCCGGTGTCGTGCCAAGGTACTTACCATAGATATATGATACATAGATGTCGCCTTGGGCTTCTAAGTTACAGTGGGGATACACAAAATATCAGTTTTTCACATGATATAATGTGTATCCCCTCTGTAACTATTGCTAGAAAAGAGCAGTCAGCTCCATATTATCTCAGGTTGTTTATTGTGACCTGGTATAAAGACAGAAAATAACACACGAGGACAGGACTGACCCTTTGCATGTTAGGGGAGGGGATACACATTATATCAGGTGAAAAACGGCCTGATATAATGTGTATCCCCTATGTAACTTTTGCTAGAAAAGAGCAGACATCTCCATATTATCTCAGGTTGCTTATTGTGACCTGGTAAATACAGACAATAACACACATGAGGACAGGATAGACCTTTTGCATGTTAAGGGAGGGGATACACAAAATATCAGGTGAAAAAACGGCCTGATATTTTGTGTATCCCCTCTGTAACTTATATGGTATACCATATAAGTTACAGAGGGGATACACAAAATATCAGGCTTTGTTCACCTGTCTATAGACAGGTGAACAAATCTATAATTGAAAAGCCATATTCAGCTACATTAAATTAAAACAGAAATGTTAGAGGGCAGAGAGGGACGGGTTAGCAAAGACGAGGAAAAAATATTGTTTATAAACCTGCATGACTCACACAGATAGGCATATCAGTCGACCTATGTAGCTAAGGTGCATGTCAATATGGAACTTTGGAAAACACTGTCGATTAATCCACAATAATAAACGAAGTATTAAACAATTTACACGTCGCCTTAATGTCACAGACAAATAAACGTATTTATGTAGATAAATGAGAACCTTGTTACTATGGAAAACCCTGTCATGTCTTCCATTTAAGAGGTGAATTCGAAGTGCAGCAGTTAAACTCCGCTCTGAGTGCACGCGCGCTCCCGCGGCCAGGGGATACAAATCCTGGCGGGGATACGTACCTTGGCACTTCCTATGGGGAGACTCTTAGGCTAACAAGCCATCACCTCTCGTTAGCATCTCATTGACTCCCATTCATTTCGGCGCCACTTTGACAGCGAATAACTTTACATCTGAAGCGTTTAAAGACTTTATTTGTCCATTGTCTATTTATAAAGAAACACGACAATGTAAATAAGGCTCCATTACATTGTATCTCACGTTATGGCTCCGTAGCAGACGTTTTTTGTAAAAAATAGGCTAACGATTGTGTCATGACCACGCGACTTCCTGTCGCACAGTAGAGAAATTATCGTACAGTACAGGAGAAGCTCGCAGGCAGTTTCGACTCACATTAGCTGTTTAAGTTTAATAACTAATGTTAACTAGCATTTTAGTTAGCAATACTTAGCCTGTGCCTATGTTATCTCCTTACATATACCTACGCACTCCGTCAAGATTCGGAATGATTGAGATTTGTCGTGGCACAGCTACCAGAAGACTTACAACTTTTCAGACAGGTTGCTCACGTCACACTACGTCGTCGAGCTCAGTTTGAGGCTGCGCAGTACACTCAGCCATCACCGGAAAAGTGCTTCACTTCACTGGTCTCCGTCGAACCAACCCGATTATCGGCCGTCGGACGTCGTCGGGCAG
The DNA here is from genome assembly GCF_008315115.2 of Sander lucioperca. Classification (NCBI taxonomy): domain Eukaryota; kingdom Metazoa; phylum Chordata; class Actinopteri; order Perciformes; family Percidae; genus Sander; species Sander lucioperca. The sequence goes on along the minus strand of NC_050194.1, from coordinate 1,013,781 downwards.
TCTGGTACTGGTTATTGATTATTGTATTGGATTTCTGTTGGATTTTGGATCATCATGACTCTGTGGACCGAAGAACTCGAAGAGGAGATGATCAGCATGATCGAAGAGAGGCCGCCGCTGTACAACGTATCTGAAAAGAACTATTCTAATCGAGGAGTGAAGGCAGACTGCTGGCGTCAAATCACGGAGAAAATAAATATATCAGGTAAGATTTTCTCTTCTATATAATTGTGTGTACATCCCACCTTCGTACAATGTGTAGGACAAAGGGCAGAATGCATGAAAGACAGGAAAGAGACCGCAAGGTCGAAACATTGCCTTTCCTTTATGAATCGAAATAGCCTGTGATGTGTGTGGACATTAGCCTGCCTAATAACAAATACTTCTTTTTGGCCATCGAATTCACTAGCAGAAATTGTGTATGTGATCTCGATAAATGCAGGCCTTACCTGAGTGTTTGTGTTATTGTGTAGGTTGGTATGCTGTTACTAAATAGAACTCTACTCTGTAAACTTTTCAGAGAAAGAGACGAAAAAGAAGTGGGAGTCCCTGCGAACACAGTTTAGCCGCTATCGCAAGCTCTCTCCTTCAGGGAGTTCTGGGACAGACAAGACTCCCAGACAGAAGTGGATATTGCGGAGGTTACAGTTTCTGGAGCCACATACGAAAAGCAAAGAAAGTGTATCTAACCTCACTCACACGGTATGAACTAGTCAATTAATCTGTCGATTATTTTCTCGATTAATCGATTAGTTGTTTGATCTATAAAAATGTCAAAACATGGTGAAAAATGTGGATCAGATTCCCAAAACCTAAGATGACGTCCTCAAATGTCTTGTTTTGTCCAAAACTCAAAGATATTCAGTTTACTGTCACAAAGGAGAGAAGAAACTAGAAGATATTCACATTTAACAAGCTGGAATCAGAGAAAACTTTTTTTATTTTTTTTTAATAAAAAATGACTCAAACGATTAATCGATTATCAAAATGGTTGGCGATTAATTTAATAGTTGACAACTAATCGATTCATCGTTGCACCTCTAATTGATTCCATGATATTTAATCCACTCTTGTGATTTTTTTTTAGGAACCACCGGCCCCTACTGACACCAGTTCAGGCGCCACTGTTGATGCCTTGGACAACAACCAGGATGAGACGGCTTTTGAACCACCGATTGCAGAATCAACTTTTTTGGACCCAGACTTTGAGTCAACCAGCACCAGCACGTCAGCTGGAAGTCCACAAAGGCCTCCTGCAAAGCGCAGCAGGAAATCTGACGATGATTCGCTGGCAGACACATTGATGGGACTGATGCGCACAACGGAGGCAGCGCTTCACAGAATGTCTGCAGAGGGCAGACCGGACTTCATTGCAGTGGCCTGCCAATGCATAGAACACAAGTTCAGGATGGTGCCACCACATCTCCTGCCTCGATTGGAGAACAGAGTTCAAAACCTCATTTTTAATTTTTTCGAGGAGCACAACCTGGACACACACAAAAAGGACCCTTAATATATATAATATTAATTCAAATGATGTGGAACTTGTGGGTTTAAACACAATCCACTGTAACATCAAACTTTCAGCAACAATGTCTTGCTACTCTCAATGTTATGTCTACACGTGAATACAGCTATGCCAAGGTACTTCACACTATCATTGTCTTCTATAATAGGCCATGAGCTGCTCATATTGCATCTGAATGAAGGCCAGTCAGTGTTCCATTCCATGAAGTGAACACTGATGGTCTGGGCATGGTCGCCTGGTCCTCCATTCACACGTAACCTTAGAAACCACATTAACATTACATTATGGGGAACTTGGTGAACACATTCCATTTGTTGAACTTTGCACATTCCATTATCCCCTGACCAAAAACTAAGCATTATGTTTCCAACATCTATGACGCTAGTGTGTAGACTTTGTGGTTATAATGATACAGGAGGCCATTATGATTGATATGATTTTTATTGATCCTTCTCAATCACAATTGAAACACAAGTTATCCTCCTTTACACACGGACAATCTGTCCTATATCTTGCCCCATTGAAAAGGCACTGCACCAGTATCAGACATGAAATAATGACATCGTTCATCCCTGATCTGTTTGGCCCTTGCTGCTGCATTGGTGGTTTGTGGCAGGGGGGCTTGTTGTAGGGCAGGGTCTTGCCTCCATCTTCCTTCAATAATGTCTCTATCTGGTCTTTCCTGGTCCACAATGTTTACATCACTGCCCTCACTCTGTAGAAAGTTATGCAGAGCACAAGAAGCCAGGACAATTTACTCCACTGTGACAGTGTCTTGGATATTGATGGTGGTTAGCAAGACACGGAAGCGGTTGGCCACGATCCCAAATGCATTTTCCACAACCCTCCGAGCTCGCGACAGCCTGTAGTTGAAGATGCGCTGCTCTACAGCGAGTCTGCAGTTTGCATATGGCTGTGAGATCCATGACTTAACCCACTTAGTGCGGTTTCTCATTTTTCCCCTGCGACATCTTTCTTCTTTCTCAAGAAGAAGCCCGAGAGCTGACAACAGCAGTATATTCTTATTACTAGCCATTGTATTTTCTTCCATTCAGCGAGTAATGACAACAACGATCACGTCATTTTTTGGGCGACAATACAGATTAGCGGCGCCTGCTGTTATGGAGACGTATTACGTCTCGCGCAGAACATACACTCAACTCGGCGTCGCTTCGGTGTGTTCCGAGGCACTTTTTTGACCGACTCGGGGGAGACGGGCGCTGACTGATCAGTCCGACTGCCTTTTCTGCCGGCTGTCGGGTTGGTGTGTCAGAGCCTTGAAGCAAATAGGTTTAAAGCACCTTAGCCCTCTCTTGGCAGAGTTTTTTTGTGTGGAATTGTGCTCCTTTAATGCTAAATTGAAAATGGGACAGTCCATCCTCCTAACCTGTTCTCTTGTCTTACTTTTACTAACGTTACAATACACAACTGAAATGGAATTAAAAAAAAAAAATTATTAAATTAATAATTAAAATTATTATCTGTGCTTCATGGTATAATAAATCAAGAGCTTATAATTGTAACGGTGCATGTCCTTCAGTCATCTCATCCATCAATTTCTGCAATAATTGGCAGATTAAATTAATGAGATCCCTAATAAATCAGAACCTTCTTTTGCCATTGGACATGTCAGCTAGGATATAAAGTTAGTCATTTGTATATGAGAAAGGTATGTATATTTAAAATCATGTTATAGCTTAATCAATTGATAACTTTTTATCAATTGAATATTGTGATGAGCTGCGTTAAAAGATTCACTCAGGAGACAGAGTTATCAATGTCCAAATTATTTGATTGACATTTGACACACACTCTGTCCAAAGGTCATCTATCCCCACCCGGGTCCTGGTCATGGGAGCCAATATTACATGTAGATAAACATGAACACTAAATTAACCACACAACACTAAAACCCAAATAACATAAACGCACACCCAAAACATTAAGAGAACATAATTAAAACACACTTCAACTAGGACAGGAACAGTTCAGATTACAGTCATGAGCTTGCACTCCTTCAGCGGAGAACAGTCATTGGGCTGTCCTGTCCGTTACAATATAACATATATTGTTATTCTTGCGCTTTGCACGTTAGTAAGTTACTTATTTAGTTAGCTGGCTATAGCCATTTTGTTATTTTTTTATTCTGGTCTATATAGCCATCATTACCATTAGCTGCCTGTTTAGTCTGCTGCATAAGCATGATGTCATGTGCACGTCTTCACCATACATCATTGAATCCATGAATGTTTTTGTCGTTCGTTTTTGTTAATTTTATCTTCCCCAGGTGGTCTAGAAATAACCCATGTTTTTTTTTACAATTATATTCGAATTCATCCGTACGTTGACATAAGCGGTTCCATGGTGTAATGGTTAGCACTCTGGACTCTGAATCCAGCGATCCGAGTTCAAATCTCGGTGGAACCTAGCTTTATTTTTTCATAATGTGTTTTGGCAGCATGCTTGCAAGTGTCATACATATAAATACATCTTCGCAGCAGCTATCTACATGACGTGGGAACGTCGCAGCGCTGTGGACATAGGTCTGGCAATGCGAAACTAGTTCATGGGCCATAATACATCCATGGCCATAACCAGATAACCCTGGGCCACAATGACGTCAGTCCAACATGGCGGCGCACATAGCACGTCGTTGCTATTTACTCTGTCGTAGTGCAGGTGTAAACTTGGTTCCACAGCAAGTAAAACTAAGGAATGTTCTAATAAGAGACATTAACAACACTACACAGCTGAGCGTTGGTTACGGGAGCCGAGGGACAGACACCACACAGGTCAGTTAAATAACCCTAAACGCAGCTTTCGATTAAATAATGTCACGCCAAAATCCATTAAAACCCGGACTGCATTAAACGAGCATATCATCCTAGCCCCAGTGGAACTCGAACCCTTGGCGTTCTTACAAATAAACAGGATTTGTTTGAACGTAAAATACTTTGTGTAGCGATCTGATGAGTTGAGCTGCCGTAGATACGGAGTATAAGTATAACATCCATCTTAACCTCATTCAGGGAAAATGAGTCACACTGCAATATTCTGGGTAAACCAAATAAGCACCCAGTTATTGCCAGTGCCATATTTTACATCCCAACGACATCACAAACTCAAGGGTCAAAATGTTCAGGCTCAGGACAGAGAGGCACAGAATAGCATATCAGGATGTATCCTGATGTGTACTGACTTTAGACAGAAGCTGTACTAAGCTTGTCCATTCAGAAAACTGCAGAAGTCAATGTTGTGGCAATGTGGTCAGACCTGTGAATGGACTTTGTTGTGACATTCTCTCCATGAAAGAGAATAGATGAGAATAAATAAATACATTCAAAACTATGTAAATAAAGGCTACTGTATCATAGTCTGATGATGTCTTTAATGGTATAATGGACTTATCCTGGATGCACAGTAAAGCAAAACATTTTATTTAATTTTTTCAGGACACCCAGGTGCACATTCCAGTGGGTAAATATAGAAATATAGTTTCACTAAGCAGAATAAGAAAGTATTTTCATTCTTTTTTTTGTATTTTACAACAATATATTTGTTCTCCTTCTGGTTCTTAGACAGGCTGACAGTATCTTACAGCAGAAGCAGTGGTCCCGGTGGTCAGCATGTCAATAAAGGTTGTCAAAGTTGAACTTATTATATTTAGCATACGTACAAGTGACTCCTCCTGACAGCTTACAAGGACTTGAATCTTGAATTTCTGTTCTATCATGTACAGTATATTCCAGTGTTCAATGACATCTCAATCCACAGTCAGCACAAAAGCAGAGGTCCGATTCCATGTGCAAACAGCAGATTGGCTCCCAGAAGACGTTCGACAGAATATCTTTGAAAAGGTTTGTTTTCAAATGCCGTGGAAGCCGGATAAAAGCCTGAATTGTTGATCGCAACCCTTTTGTACACACTTGTATTATTGCAGTTTTCCCAAATAAAAGTCATGCAGTACTATTAGTATTTGAACGGCCTCTGATTTTGCTGATTTTTTTATCCCTGTCATTTTGAATCTGTAACTATTAAAACCAACTGTACACATTTTCTGCTTCGTGGCACAGAACAAAAACCGCATCAATAAGGCCGGGGAGCTGCTGGTGACCTCAGAGCTGAGCAGGAGTCAGCAGAGAAACCTTTCTGATTGTATACAGAAGATTTCTGCCATCATAGCTGAGGCCAGCGAGAAGCCACATGAACCAACAGCAGAAGACGTAGCTCTTAGGGCAGCCAGGTATTTCCCAGTAGTAGAGAACATTGTTTTATATCCACTTTGATTATGAATGAGTCTTATATGTGTCTTGATGTGAAATGTGTTGTGCAGGTTAGAGAAGGGGAACAAGGAGCGACTCAAACAGAAGAAGATCCATTCAGCTACCAAGAAGAGCAGACGAGTAGATTTTGACTAATAGATTGACTGTTACCTTTCTACCTCCCATGTCCTACAATTCATTTATATGCACGCAGTGTTCATTATTTTGACTTTCATTTTTTGTACAATAAAGTAAGTAGCAACATTTTTCTAACTACATACTAGAAATATGCAGACCAGTGCAAGTTTTATAATAAACAACTGCTACTGTTGACTGGTGGTGTTAAACTGCATTTTGTGAGGTATCGGTACTTTGCCCTGCATACGAATTTCAGCGGTGTTGCCACTGTACACATATTTGTCATACTCTATTGCTATTCTATATGCTTTATTTTAACAGCTGCTAGCCAAAAATTTCAACCTTGTATATTCAGATATTAGGGGCGAAAGAGATAGCTGCGATAGCACACCTTCTAGCATATAGAGGGGTATTTCAGAAAACAGGTTTAACAAACTCTGAGTTCAAACCTGAACTCTGGGTTGACTCTGAA